>NC_049992.1:890231-915923 GCF_000003815.2 Branchiostoma floridae | reverse complement strand
AGCGCATGTATGTGGGGTTAACACAGATATTCAGGGTGTTAATTAACACGGATACAGTAATGACACATACACGTACAGGATACTGATGGCTGGGTCGTCTAGTGGGACGGGGGTGCCTGCAATGCCCTGTTCTAGCTGTGTGGGGTTAACACAGAGATTCAGGGTGTTAATTAACACTGATACAGTAATGACACATACACGTACAGGATACTGATGGCTGGGTCGTCTAGTGGGACGGGGGTGCCTGCAATGCCCTGTTCTATCTGTGTGAGGTTAACACAGATATTCAGGGTGTTAACTAACACTGTACAGTAACTAAACATAGAGAATACTGAAGGGTTGGTAGTCCAGTGGGACGGGGTTGCCTGCAATGCCCTGTTCTAGCTGTGTGGGGTTAACACAGAGATTCAGGGTGTTAATTAACACGGATACAGTAATGACACATACACGTACAGGATACTGATGGCTGGGTCGTCAAGAGGGACAGAGTTGCCTGCAATGCCCTGTTCCAGCTATGTTAACACAGATACACCGAGTGAGGTATCAACATTGTTACAGATCCAACACAGATGATAACACTGATATTAACACATACAGGATACTGATGGCTGGATCGTCTAGTGGGACGGGGGTGCCTGCTATGCCCTGTTCTAGCTGTGTGGGGTTAACACAGATATTCAGGGTGTTAATTAACACGGATACAGTAATGACACATACACATACAGGATGCTGATGACTGGGTCGTCTAGTGGGACGGGGGTGCCTGCAATGCCCTGTTCTAGCTGTATGGGGTCAACACAGATATTCAGGGTGTTAATTAACACGGATACAGTAATGACACATACACATACAGGATGCTGATGACTGGGTCGTCTAGTGGGACGGGGGTGCCTGCAATGCCCTGTTCTAGCTGTATGGGGTCAACACAGATATTCAGGGTGTTAATTAACACGGATACAGTAATGACACATACACATACAGGATGCTGATGACTGGGTCGTCTAGTGGGACGGGGGTGCCTGCAATGCCCTGTTCTAGCTGTATGGGGTCAACACAGATATTCAGGGTGTTAATTAACACGGATACAGTAATGACACATACACATACAGGATGCTGATGACTGGGTCGTCTAGTGGGACGGGGGTGCCTGCAATGCCCTGTTCTAGCTGTGTGGGGTTAACACAGAGATTCAGGGTGTTAATTAACACTGATACAGTAATGACACATACACGTACAGGATACTGATGGCTGGGTCGTCTAGTGGGACGGGGGTGCCTGCAATGCCCTGTTCCAGCTGTGTGAGGTTAACACAGATATTCAGGGTGTTAATTAACACTGTAACGTTACAGTAACTAAAACATAGAGAATACTGATGGCTGGGTCATCTAGTGTGACGGGGTTGCCTGCAATGCCCTGCTCAAGCTGTGTGGGTAATAGATGATTAATGCCAACACAGTTTCCAATACACTCAGATCATACATGTAAATATCAATCAATCAATCAATCAATCAGTTGATCAGTCAATCAATCAATCAAATCGGTTATTGTGAAAACAAGGATCTTGCAGCCAAGATAGTAACAAGCCAAGTGCGATAGAAAACGTTATCTTTCCTACCTCCGCAAAGCTAAATTAGTGAATAATTTTAACGGCTACTATGGTCAAGGTACATAACATTACATGTTGTAATCTAGAAGCGCCCCCACTCACCACATGCAGAATTGCAGGAGCAAAGTTGGAGTTGCATTCCTTCAAAGCCAGGCACTGTTCATCGGACAGCTCTGGACAGTAAACAAATGTAGACAAACTAAGTTAGGCCTTAGAAACATTAAGGACTCGGGAGGTTTGAACTTCTGAAATGTTGATCTACTGATCTAACAATGACATCAACTACCGGTATAGCTACTTAGGTACTTTAATTCCAGTTACTGAAATTAAAAAAATATATAGTTTAATTTCAACTCAAACTACTATCAATCAAGTGTGAAAATCATTCTTTTTTCAAGTACATGTATAAGGAAAGGGATCATATCTTTTTAGTCACTTACACTTTATTGGCTTGAAAATTACTCTCCAATACTACATTAATTTTTTACAATGTATAATTTCACAAAGATATGTGCAGTCACAGCCAAGAATAATGAAAACTGGCAAGCCAGCCAACTTTAATTCTTGGAATTAAAGTTGGATAACGTTGCATGTAATGTATGTAATGTTGCATACCTAGGAGTCCATCAAATAGAGCATCCAGAGAGCGAATAAGGGCCTTGTCTTCATCTGTGAAGGATGTCTGCACAGAACAACAGGATGGGCAGAAAATATTAGCAAATTTGTTAAAGAAGCAATAATCAACATTGACAATGTAAGGAACTACATGTGTAAAGCCATAAGTTGGATTTCCCAACTTAAGAATCCCTTGTTCTAAGCATGGTAAGTGGCAAGGTATGTTACTTTGATCTTTATTACTTGCTTTACAGTCTGCGACTGTCATACATTCTGCTAGCTTCCTTAGAGTGATAGAAGGACTCAGGACAACAGACTATCTGTTGGATTAAGGGGTCTGTACAGATCAGAAAATCAGCTTCAGTCATGAACCATGGTGAGGGGGATACAAACTCAGTTACCTTCAAAGGACTGCATTCTTCACAAGTAAACGTTAACACTTACATGCATGTAGCTGCAACGCAAAGTCAGTACTGCCCTTAGGAAGTAATCTCCAAGCAGATCCTATGGTAGCCCAAGATAGTATCAAAAGCTGCCAGAGGAGTGAAGCCGGCCTAGGAGTGTGTTTGGGCACTAGAAGCCCGGCAGCTTTTGATACTATCTTCGGCTACCGTAGGATCTGCTTGGAGATTAGTGAGGAAGGTAACGCTAGCTAACCTTTATCTGCGGGGTAACCTATATCTAAAAATGGTATTTAGGAATGTCACGTTGACGGACGGTGGTTTAAAGACTGTATTTTTTTTCTAAATATTGCAGTTTGAAAACACCGTCTGTCGACTTGACTTTCCCAAATTCCCTGCTTTCAAATACAATGGATATAGGTAACCCCACGGATAAAGGTGAACTAGCGTTATACAGCTAACTCACGTCCATCTGGAAGTCAATGGCGGACAGGAAGCCCAGGACAGCGGCAGGGTTGGTGCACTTGGACTTGAACTCTGCGAAGGGCTTTGGTTTTCTGCCGTCAACAACGTCATCCAGCTGGTTTAAGACAAGATGAAGAGTCAGTACAGCTATCTACTCGCTTAGTCAACTGCATTTTACAGACTTGTGCTACAAAATGATCATAGTAAAGTTAGGTACAGAATCCCCATCTTCTGTTTGTACTTCCCTCTGAGTTTCATGTTGATCAGTTGACACCTAATCTCCAAGCAGATGTTGGGGAGGCCCTTTGTTGTGTCCCTGACATCAGTTTGAACAAGGAGGTGAAAAAATATTTTAAGCCTCTTTGGTTGGACACAGAAAATGGCTACAAGTAAACATAATGATCTAGCCTCCCCAAAAATATGCTTTGAGATGATGAGAACCAACAAATGACATTGGTGTGGCCTAAAACTGATCCCTTTCACACTTACTCTGGTGAGCTCGCTCTGAATCTCCACATTACAAGTCAAAACTGATTAATTTTTACAAATCATTTGTTTACCAGTTCCTCCACCACGGGCAGGTCGGCTGGTGCTTCCATGACCTTGAGGACAGCAGATGTCACGCTGTTCCGCTGCTGCTCAGGCAAGGACAGCAGAGGCTTCATGGTGTGGGCAAGCTCTGCGCAAAACAACAAATTGACAAAAATTGATGAAGTGGTAGAAATAAAGTCAACAATCTATTTTTCACTTATGAGGGGCCATCCCCTCTGGTGTGAACTTGTAGGTAGAGAGTTCGAATCCCGGCTGTGTCGCTCACCCGACATGCACGCTAATGGAAAGGGTTGCAGTCTTCAGGACAGGATCTTAAGCCGTGGTCCACTGTTCTTTGTGCTTGTGGAAAAGAGCAAGGGGAATTTCCCTGACAGTGTACAATACTGTCTGTCCTCTCTGTCACGAGTCACGATTAGAAAATTAGTTCTTCGGTGAGCTAAACTGGTGGCTTTGACTTACTTATAAACGGATTAATTTAGCACAAAGTCAAAAGAAAAAGATGGGAGGATAACATGAGAGAATGGACTGGTGGTATTATGCTATGTGAAACATTAAACAAACAGACAGACAATCAGAAGGGTGGAGAAAAACTGGTTGATGGATTGTCTACGGTGCCTCAATGTTTACAATAGTTAGACTAAGAGATAGATGAGATCAGATGAGACACAAAGCGACACCTGTGTTTGGAGGCGCGTCTGCCTGCACGACCCCTGCCCCCGGCTTGGCGGCAAACCCCCCACTCCCATCTTTGGTGTACATCAGGTCGATGCCGCCATCTTCCTTCACAAGAATCTCACACACGTTGTAAGCAAGAGGCGTCTCCGGGGGAAGGTCAAACACCTTGTCGGTCTCGTTGCTTATCGCACCTTCCTCGTTAATGTTGGCCTGCAAAGAGAGATATATTGATACTTCAGTGTATCACCAATGTTAGGGATGTTGTACACTATTGCTTTTATGTACATATGCAAGTAGGTTATGTGTCTGTTGTACATTCCAACGCCATTCAGGCTGCCATGTGTAAGTCTGTTATATTGAATCAATAACAGGAAAGGAAATTGTAACTAAAGGTAATGTACCAAATAAAGAGTCATTTAAAAATCTACATACAACATGTACAACAAAGAAAACAGAATAACTGTAGGAGAGTCCACCCACCGTGGTACCGAGGGCAATGGTGGCCTTCTGGTTCCCTTCCACATCCTCCTCGGAGCTCAGCACTGAAGGGTTAATTGTACAAGCCGTCCCCACCACCACACACAGCACGTTACGGGGGTTCTGTCGGACCTCCTGCACAAAGTCGTGACGAAAGTCCACAAATCTGTAGCAAAAACATGCAATCTTAGGTTTACAAATCAAATAAGTGCGTTTTTGAGATCTCTAGTGCAGCAGACTCAGGTATACATAACGTTATATGCACAATTTTGATATGCAAGGGTGCATGACACTAGGAACAATAGGTTCGAGATCTGTTTGGATGTATCTCTTCAGGGTGGGACATGATGGACTTACAGCGGTTCTGATGGACTTCCTGAACAAAGTCATGTCGGAAGTCTGTCACAAATCTGAAAATATCTGAAAATAATTTCATTTGGTTCGAAACGTCAGCAGGTATTGACATGAAGTTATAATAGTTACATTGGTATGACTAAGCTGGAATTCAAACTCATGACCTATCTCGACAATGCTAGTTTGGGAGATGGTTATCCAATACTTCCTGTTCCTCACTTATCTTTCTCCTAGTGTGTCGGCCTTGATAATGTGTAAACTTGATGCCATTTTAGATAATGCTTTGCATATATATTACATGTAGATCTAGACTTTTCTACTTCATTCATAAAGATAGTACAACAAATGGTACTGTTTCTACTTCATTTCCCAGCCACAGTAGTGTACACTCAGGTGTTTTGAATACTAAAACATTTTATGTCATTTATTTTACTTGTATTATGGTAATTTATAATTTGCATCCAATAGACACTGTTTTTCTTACTACATGTATTTACTTGAATATTGTGGGAGAGATGACTAAGCAGAGGTAAGTACAGTAGAAGCCTCTAACTTGCACTGACCATTTGCCAGTAAATTTCATGCAATTATCCAGCTGGTGCAATAAGGCAAAGTTATCTAGCTGGACTACACCGGATTGGGATTGTGAGATGCCGTTCAGTTAACAGAAGTGTGTGTTAATCCGTTGTGCAATTAACTGGATTCTACTGTAATTACATGTATTGTCTCCCCTCCATTCTATAATGACCAATCTTAGTTTAATAAAGAAATAAGACAAAAAGGAGCCTTTTGTCTGACTTGACCTTTTGTCCAGGGCCTGCATCAGGGTCGGGACGTCCACGTCACACTTGTTGACCTTGCCGAAGCTGGCCTTGATGGACACCATGCCCGACCCGCTCACGTCAAGGTCAACCTCCTTCATGATCTTAGACCCGACCGAACCCTTCACCGAGAAGTGAGACGTCTTGTTGTACTCTACGAGAGTCCTGTAGGGAAAACAAATTATTAATCAACAATAATAAAAATGATGATAATGATAATTTAGGGTTAATGACCCGCCCCAAGGTGTGTAATGCCTGGTCCTTTGCTATAAGTTGACCACTGAATAAAACTACCCAGTTACCGAAGGTAGTTTTATGAATATGAGATGGTTATAGCAAAGGACCAGGCATTATGACACCATATACATCAAGGAACAGGCAGGTCATTAACGTTATCATATCATTAATATCATATAGCCTACCCATATAGCCTACTTGCAAACTCCTGTATGATGCATAGATCCCTGGCCTTGGCACTATACGTTTGAATTCCTTTGTCGAATTTCTGAAAAATTTGACATGAAGATGTATTTGTTTTAACCCTTGTTTAGTCATTGAGGTAAAGGGCAGACAAAATGTCTTAAGTCACACGTACCTGCAAGCCACATTTACGTCTATTTCTTCCGTCTTGGTGAGGATTTGGTGGATCTTGAAGGAAGTCGGCAGGTATTTTGCGCTCTGCCAGAACCATTTGGGGTTCTTCTTGACGGCCACGTGCAGCGGGCGGCACTTGTTGGCGGAGTTCAGGTCCGGAACAGGGAGGAGGGAGTTCTTCCCCACCGCTTTCACAAACCCCGACACTGCAGCTTCAAACATCTCTTCCTGTTCAACAGAAAATATGTCGCTATAACAATTTAACAAACCATGGTTAGATTCACAAACCCTGACACGGCTGCCTCAAATATCTCCTCCTGTTACACAGAAAATGTCACTATATAACAAAGTAGTTATAACTAAACATGGAACCATAAACCAGGGGATGGGGAGGAGCGAGTCCTTCCCTACAGCTTTCACAAACCCTAACACGGCAGCCTCAAACATCTCTTCCTGTTTAATACACAGAAAATAGGACACAATTAGAATTACAAACAAATTCTAACTAAAAATGGAACCATTTCCTTCACAAATCCCAACACTGCAGCCTCGAACATCTCTTCCTGCCAATCCTGGACCACAGAAAATAGGACACAATTTCGAACTAATTCCAACTAAAAGTGGAACCGTAAACCAGGGATCCTCTGAGGAGTGAGTATCTCCCCACAACCAATAAAAAGACAGACAAAACAGCCTCGAACATCTCTTGCTGTTACGTCCATTTAATGAGTATTACAAAACACGTTATTTTACTAAATCATAGAAGAATAGAAAGAGGAGAGGAGAGGAGAGGAGAGGAGAGGAGAGGAGAGGAGAGGAGAGGAGAGGAGAGGAGAGGAGAGGAGAAGACTGGAGTAGAGAAGATCAGAGAAGAGTACAGTAGAGTAGACTAGAGGGAGAGTAGAGTAGAGAAGAATAAAGCAGAGTATCATTTATTAATTTAGTAGAGTAGAGTATAGAGCAGAGTAGGGTAGAGTACAATAGACTTGTCTTCAGCAACAGAATGGTTGACGTGTTACAATGGGTAACACGTTAACCACTCTGTAGCAGTACTAGTTATTCTCCAAGCAGAGGTTGAGTCGTGGAGATATAGTACTTAAGTGGGGGGTTGCACCAAAATGTGAACGCATTCAACGCAAGATTGGACAAACTCATGGAAAGGCAACCGGTGATGTATAACTACTCGTACAGGCCTAGAGCCATGGCCAGCCCACAAGTCATAGATCAGAAATAAAAGTGAATTGTTGAAGAACACCCCAACATGGAATTGGCCGAGGAAGAAGAGCCAGAAATCTACTTTCCTGAACTCTATAATTTATTCTTATCAAAGGGACCTACCGCGTATACCGGCTACTTCGGAGAAACGCCAAGACAATCTCAGACCAAGGCGAAACGCGTGGATGTGAAACCGAGAGTTGACTGTTCCTGCGAAACCCTGCCCCTTGGAAACTTTGCTTAAGGGGTGGGCTGGATCTTTAAGGAAGCGAAAGTCCCGCCACCGCAAGAAAGTAAACACCGATCCGCTCACTGCGCCCCCACCCAAGATACCAACCCGGAAGTACGACCTAGTTTCCGTGATTTCACCTATGACACGCAGAAGAGCTCACTATACCTTGAGGGGTGCTCAGTGGTATGTCACCATAAAATGCCCTGATCATATTTTGTATATGACCTTAATTTATCATTTAAGTATATATTTAAAAACTAATTAAGTACACTAAACAGAGATTAATGATTCAAAAACAAGACTTTGATTGTAAACAAAAAGAAAGATGGACCTCTTCAAATCATAATGGTGGCGTCTGGAAATTAAGCATAATATTTTGATCCCGACGAGACACAGCGGTTTGGGTTTGGCTATTTCTGGTTTCTGCAGCCATGTCAGGAAGACTGAACCTACAAGCCTTGCACGTAAGGAAACTACTTATCTTCTGGAAGATCTAGAGTCTATCTGAGACATCGAAAGGTCGTGGAAGCGTGTAGGGACGGCGTTCTTTGTGTTTGTGGGAGGGAGAGTTGTTGGGGCTTTGGAAATTCCACGAATGACAAAGCAAAGGGGCTTCAAAATACAGGCTGAAAATGTTTCTGATTGGCAACAGGCACACCCTAAACCTCTCCAAACAGTTACAGGCTCTGCTGGTCTGCGTTATTTCTGGTGTCTGGTATCAGTTTGATAGTGCTCAATTTCTGTAATGAATTTGCACTCGACGACAAATTATAAACCGGGTGCAAATGTTTGGAAACTGATTCCAAGAGAACTCTCATCAGAAAGAAAGACCCTTATAGCCTACTTAAATGGGGCCACACCGAGATGTCGAACTGATAAGTATGCAGTGAACAAAACTGCCACGATTTTCCCTCCCAACATCTGCTTGGAGATAGTGACTCGAGCGAGTATCTTACTAATTCTAAGTGTTGTTTTGAGTGATGTCACGCACTGAATACAGCCAGAGAACGGCGCGAAGTTGATTGTTGTTCATTTAAAGTACTAAAGACATCATATACTGGAACTATAGTGCCAGTGGATGGACCGATTGACTGGTAAATATTTGGTAAACGATAGCTTGAGAATATGCTAACAGACTGCAAGGTTTGACTATACTACTACTAGTATACTGACACCCAACACTGCCATAATGTTATGACAGCATCAAAACATCACGTTCGAAGTTAGGTCCCTGTTGTTATAGTGGCGGTTAGGTCGCACGTTGTGATACTTAATACCCATGACAGACAGGCAATGCACCTCTTCTATGATATATATGACATTGTTACACATCGTTTGCCACTCTTTGCACTTGGTAAGAGGTTCGTTATAGGCAGGCACGCACTGTGTAAAGACTCAGGCACTTGTCCCAAACACTTTCAACTTCCACTTGTAGCGGTACTAATCACTGTTTTTCTGGCTGCTTGCACGCCTCTAAACAACCAGGATGTCTAAGTTTTAGCTACTTAATTTGGATAAGTTCTCTGATAGATACTTTTGTCAAAACTTTTACACTGTTGACGGAATTACGCAATCTTGTAATCATTTGGGCAACTGAAACCAACACATACTTGCTGCTCAGAAAGACGTTATATTTTAGTCCATGGGCTCTTTAAAAGATTAGCACCTCCCTGCCATACAGTCGTTTCCCTATTTAAAACTCTGTCGTTGAAACAACGTTTCCTATGTGTTTCCTACGGCCCCTCCCCCCACACTCACGCCAAAGAAGAGTAAAACGTCATATGAATGCGCACTAGAATACATGACAAACATCTGCATGTCCCTAGTACAACACACTTCACCCTACACCGCTCTGTAACGTACCTGCAGCATGTCCACGTCCTTTAGTTTAGCAAGAAAGAAGGAAAACTTAGACAGAGTTGACACAAAACACCTGTAGAAACGCTCAAGTCATCGCCCCCAAGCCAGCAAGTCATCAATTCACGCTCTCAAGAGCGTCATAAATTACACCACGTGCGCAAACCGCGAGCTCAGAAGGGGCTGATAAGAAATACTAGAAGAACATTAACGTTTACGACCACGGTTTTAGTTCAGTGCGCCAAGTTTTGAAAATAGAAGTAATATTATAGTTGTAATTTTTGGTCAACGAACGTTCATGATTGCATCGACAATTTGTTACGTTCTTCCATGAGTTCTTCTGACGTTTACGGCCGCGTTTTTTGTTCAGTGCACCAAGTTTTGAAAATAGTGGTAAGTTCATTTTTGTTATTTTTCGTAGTCAAAGAACGTTCATGATTGCATCGACAAATTGTTACGTTCTTCAATGAGTTCTTGTAACTTGAACAGAGATGAACTTTCAGGTAACCGTTCAAATCTAGTTGTACTACACGTTTAAGGATCCGTTGGGCCTAGTTTTTAAACGCACAGTCAATTATACGTGTATATATACAACGACAGTCGGTGTTTCTGAGTCCGGACTGCTTTTGTTGGTCATTTGCCAGAATGGCCCCAGTCACATTAGTTCCGACGGTCTCACGATAGGTTGATGACAGCAACTCGGGAGAATTCTTGGGACAGTCGTGATGTCTTAGATCCTTGGCGATGGTCAGTTCTGTCACATGCATATGTCACAATACAGAAACTTTCGAGGTGGTTTGATGTTGGCGGTTTTCGCGGTGGTCACTTCACCGCGAACTTAAAACCACGGCCGCGAACATTTTTCATATGGCAGAAAGAGACTACAGTGCATGGTGCTACCGCGAACTTAAAACCACCGCGAAAAGTTCTTTTTTTCCCCTACCGCGAAATTAAATCCCCGCGACTTAAATGCATTTACAGTTTTCTGTGGAATCAAATCAAAAGCGGCCACCGGCACATGATGTGACCACACTTTCAGTAGCTACTCCACCGGTGAGGTCAGGGTTAGTGCGAGGTTACACAGGCTAAGAATGTAACAACACCCTTAACAACCCTAATTAAGCGTCGTGCTGTGATTTCAAGTACCTTATCTCCGGCAAAGTCAGCATGAATATCTCGTGAAGAATCTGACGCAAACAAATCTTCAGCCCATAGAATATTGAGATGAAGTTTCGAGCCATTCCGCAAGGAGTCGCTCTTTTTTAAGCTTGGATAAATTACATGAAAGTGTCACTTCCAATTTCTGCGCAATGCCTGCACCGAGTTTAATACGTGCGATCGCGAGTTTGCCATTTCTGAAAGAAGTAGTTTGAACATCATACGTAGCTTGTAGTATTTGTTTCTTGGCTCGCAGCGTAATTCCGGGTCTTACGGGCCATTTGTAGCGCGTAACTGACATCTGAGTCCGGCAGAGTAGCGAAGTAAAACCCGCACCGACCCAGTTAGCATTCCAAGCGTGCACTCTCCCATCAGCCCGGATATGTTGTTTATACGGAGAGATTTCGGAGGAACGCCAGATATTTTCATGTAGCGGTTTTCCCCTGCGTGGCTGTCCGAATGTTTATTTGTCAGCTCCGTACTTGTGAGAGTTCGGCGCCCTGGCGCTACTAGCTCGTGGCGTATGGACGAAAGATCGGCGGACAGAAACGTCCAAAAGGCGACGTCTCCTTGTCAGTAGCCTGAAGGCCAGACACACCGAGCTAGAGGATAACTAGCTCCCGGACATTTGTTGTCATCAAAGCTTTAATTTATAACCTCTGGATGGATTATAATGATTGTTGGTATATGGTCGAACGTCAAGGTCGATTTTAACTTTCTGTTGTGTGACCTTGGTACTGTATGTTTTGTCCTTGACATGCTATGGCCTTGAGTTTTTGGTGACGAATAAGCGTTTATGTAGTGAAGAAATTATGTATGTCGGGGCCTCCTAGCTGCTAGAAATATGTTGCAGTAGCACTGCAGTGACCTGGAAATATCGGCCGATATCTAAAACTCGCGCAGTGATCGGGGGAACACCGTCCATATGGCTGCCGGCTAAACGACTAACCCGGAATTCAGTCCTTCGTGGCGATGGGCTGCGCAGCTAGTGTAGGCTCTCTACGGGACAGATGAAGCCATCTGCCGCCGGGGTAATCGTCTGCACTCGGTACTAAGGAGTTTCACTTTGCCAAGTGGGAGTTTAATTAGCCAGCCACGAAGCTCCCACTGGGCAATCTTGAGTCCTACCGCACGAAAATCATACCGAGTGCAGACGATTGCCCCGGCGGCAGAAAGCTTCATCTGCCCCGTAGAGAGCCTACACTAGCTACGCTACTTAGTACGTAGGCCAAGCCACGAAGGACCGGGTTCCAGGTTAGCTAAACGACACGAAACGCGATCCTCTATGGCAGGCTTCGCGTCCACGCCGTAAAAGGAAATCTTCTCTCCCGCACATGTACAGGCCGTGTGATGCGCGTCACTTAAACATCGCGAAGCTTCTCTACAGTCGCACAGTCGCTACTGCCCTCCCCCAACAACAACCCGTGAGCAATGGTGA
This sequence comes from Branchiostoma floridae, assembly GCF_000003815.2. Classification (NCBI taxonomy): domain Eukaryota; kingdom Metazoa; phylum Chordata; class Leptocardii; order Amphioxiformes; family Branchiostomatidae; genus Branchiostoma; species Branchiostoma floridae. The sequence goes on along the minus strand of NC_049992.1, from coordinate 903,463 downwards.
GGTGCTTGCTTAATTGTGTAATTATCCTTGCATCCTTGTAAACTTCTGTCACCAAGAAGGTTACGTTTCGTACTTTCCGGTAAGTGTTCGTCTGTGTGCCTTATTTGTGCATGTCAACACGACAAGTCGATAATGAATGAAGACCTTTATTGCACATTTTTGCCCCACTGGGCTAAGTACAGGTCACACGGTAAGAATCACCTATTATATGTAACAATGGAAACAATCATACACATCTATATATGCAGATGTGCGTCTAATCTATTCTAGGACATTCGACTTCCTCTCGCTTCTTGGTAATTGTATAAATGTAGCTAGCTATATGGTTGGTTAGAGTTGGTTTGTCAAAAGCTGTCAGGAATATAAATTTCTCTTTACTATTCAAGTATCTAAAGTGGGGATATTTACTTAACACCGATTCAAATAAAATGCTCCTATCGTTATCATACAAAGTACAATCCATAGTAAAATATACTTCATCTTCTACTTTCCCTAAACTACAAAATTGGCATATTCTTTGATCTAGAGGAGTGTGGTTATGCTAGTCTCCAAGCAGACGTGTCAGCTGGATTAAAAGAAAAGAATTTGGCCAAATAGGGACAAATACGTTACTATGGGTTTTCAGTCAGTCTTAAATTGAGTCTTTGCAGTCTATCTAACTAGCACGGTGGCCAGTTCACTCCTAGGCCAATGAACTCCTACTAGACTTTTATTGCTAGCTTGGTCAAATTCCCCTATTCCTATTCGGCCAGGCCGGAGTCTGGTGGAGACGCCTGGATGGATTGTTTTGGCGTTTGGCATGTGGGTAGGTCTTGATGAGACCTGGAAATGATTAGATTTTTGGGCCCCCCCTACTGTGGCATGTTTTACCTGTTTTAATACCTGCCCATCGATCGAGCTTCGTGACATTCGCTGCATTTTTGTAGGTCAGAGACCGTCGCCCCTTTTTTCATGTCTCATGTATATGTTTATATGATCAGTACTATGTGGCACCCAAGCACACAGATATGGTCCAGACTGTGTTTATTTCACAGTTTATGGTGTAACGTTTGTTTATATCGACCCTACTCGTTATCGGCCAGTTTCTGACGTACGTAAAACAACACGACCGTGTGTACGTATACACGGGCTCTCTGGGTCAAAGGTCGTGGAGGTAGCAAAACTGGGGTCGTTGTCATGGTGGCTTTTTTTAAATCTATTTATCAAGTAATGTCAAGTAATCTTGTATTGATATACATAATTAATAGATGTATTTTCTCAACCCATTATGATGAATACTAATATAAATACGAATAACAGTGAAAGACTCATTTGTCCGAGACAGCCACTTTTTGTGTTGAGGGGGTAAAAGACACACAGACTGACAGAGAGAGAGAGATCATGTAACACAGTATACACAATTATGACTGGTAACTATTATTTATTTTTGTTATACTTAGTTAACTTATTTGTATTATTAGTAGTTAACGATTTCGCTACTTACTTGTGTACGTTTATTTATTTTAGTTGACTTTGATTTCATGTTGATCACTTGTTGCAATGTTTTGTTATTCTATGACTATGTCCACCCCCACCCCCCTTCGCACACAGGAAACATTGAAAAACGCCATTAGGCGATATATGTTGTCGTGAATAATATTAATTAAACTAAAACTGAAGCTGACAACTAAAAAGAAAAGTGCGTTGCGTCATCGTCCATACGTCATCATCCATACATCAATGATATGAAATCAATGTCCATATGCACTCACATGTCGTGGCCAACTGCCCGCTTGGAGGCTGCGCAAGGTGGTTGATTGACAGCTCCATGTGCGTTTGTTGATTTCTGGAACACTCCAGAGCCAGTCTCCTTCAGCCTACGTAATTCGGTGGTCAAACGGTTCACATTTGGCATGTCCTGACACATACATTAATTACAACATGCTTCAACGTAAAGTGATAGTTTCTAGCCTATCAAAAAATATTATTAATGCCCATCCTTTTTGCGTGACAAGACAGAAAGAGACTCGGAACATTTTGTCAGCTCCCTGTGCGTTTGTTGATTTCTGGAACACTCCAGAGCCAGTCTCCTTCAGCCTACGTACCACATTAATCAACCAGTACATATTTGGCATCTCAAAATGTCGTGACACTCAATGATACATTGACTTGTAAACCTTAATTACAACATGCTTCAATGCACTATGATATCTGTAGGCTATCCAAACCTATTTAACTGCCCAGTCTTTTTGCATCAGAGGACGGAAAGAGACTTGGGAAATTTTGTCCCCAAAAAATTACAAAACGTTGAGACGGTGAAGAAACTGAAACTCAGTTGTTCAGAAACTGAAACTCAGTTGTTCTTAAAGCTGGGGGTACCCTTCATTCCCATCCACGGCTTTTCTGCTTCAGATGTATTTCCTGGAAGAGACAGTCGCTTGAGACTCCACTTTATTTACCTGGGGTGTGTACCCTAATAAGTTTCGATACCAGGCTACAGAACATTTCAACAGTCCACGCTGCCTTGTCTAGGTTACTGGCTCGCACACACGGACTAGAATGTTCCATTCACCAGGCTCATTCACAAACATTTCTGGCCCTCCGCTGCCCTAGTCTCCAAACAGACTGTGTCAGCTGGATGACGAAAGAGAAGAATTTGACCAAATATCGACAAATAAGTTGCCATGGCATGTCAATCAGTCTTTTGCAGTCTATCCAGCTATCCGCCGGCCGGTCAGTTCACTCCTAGGCCAATTAATTCCTACCAGGCTTTTATTCCTAACTTGGCCAAACTCCCCTATTACTATTCGGTCAGGCCGGAGTCTGGTAGAAACTGAGCGCTTAATCTCCAAGCAGATGCTACGGTGCCATAAGATAGTATCAAAGCTGGCCAGGGAGTATAGCCGGCTAAGGGAGTCAAATGGGCACCGGACCTACGGTACAAGTTTGATACTACACATTACGCGCCGTGGTTCTGGTTGGAGACTATGAGCACTGCCCTGTCCAGGTCCTGACTAGAACGTTCCATTCACTAGACTCATTCACAAAAAAAATGTTTTCCCTCTACTGAGAAGACATAGGGCGAGACCATCTTCAAACAGACCCACGTACTTCTACCCTCCCCGCGAACCCACCCCACTCCAACCCCTGACGTAATGTGCGCCATTAGACAAACACTGCGCAGTCGTTACAGGGAGGTGGCATACCGAACACGACAGCGGGTACACACGTCCTCGTGACGTGTACTGTGTGTTGCCCGTGGTTACATACACGTGATGGTGAGAGGGCAGGATTCTTGGACATATTCCAGAAATTTCTTTCTCGCATACGTAGTACGATTTGTACATATAGTCCATGAGCAATGGCTTTCTAGCTGATGGCCTGTTATTACTTACTGAGTATTTTTGTTGTCATGATGCTTATGCACAAAAATGTTTTGGCCTAATGGACCAGGCTGATACATTTGTAGCCATTTGTTTGTTTGTTTGTTTGTTTGTTTGTATGTATGTATTTTTGTAGAGGACCTTCTTCAAGTCTCCGTACTTTTCTTACACCAATAAAGTTCATGTTAAAGTAGTATAGGTTTTATACTTAATTTGCAAAAGAGTTATTTGTATATTTCTAAGATTATGTATACATCAAGCTTGTAAAACGCACGTATGTTCTGTATTAGCGAAAGTCTAAGGCCGAAAGGCAAGTTTTCTCAGTGAACTGCCGATGAAGAGTTGACTTGCCATTGAAGCAGATTCTTGTCTATAAATTCAAACTGACTTTCGTGTGAGATTTCTTTCCTCGGGGCGTCTGTCTAGTCTCTACCAGACTCCGGGTCGCTGGAAAAACCGTAGAAAAAAAATGGAACAAATAGAGGAGTAAGCCGGCCAGAAAACTATAGCCGACTAGGGAACAGCACGCGATCCACTGGCGGGCTTACTCCTCTATAGCTATTTGTTCCATTTCTACGATTTTCCAGCGATCCGGAGTCTGGTAGAGACTAGCGTCTGTCAATGTTACCGCTTTCACGAGCACGCGGCACTCCTATCCTTTATGTCTCACCAAAGATTTCACTTCTAAGAAACATAAAGCGGTCGTGTTTGCTTGTCTCGCCCTGATGGCACCAAACAGGTTCGTGCTCGAGTTTGCCCAGTCGCCCGGCAGTACCCAGTGACGCGTGTCTATATTTGGGAACTCTAAATCTGACCCTCTCCCATTACTTACATCACACCAACACCAGATGATACACTATATATAGCTATCCCCAAGGTTACGCCAGACCAGTGTAGAGCGCTGCTTGTGTGAGGAACTATATACCGCTATCGTACGGAGTACTCCCCAGTGGATATTTACGATTCAAGATTACAGACTTTCCGTCTTTCTCCCTCAGGATTCGAACTCGGGAACGATACATCACGCTACTAGTAGAGAGTGCTGATTGTGCAAAGAGCCGGAGCGCTATCGTACGTTGTACTCCCAAGTGGATATTTACGATTCAAGATTGCAGACTCTCCGTCTACCTCCCTCAGTAATCTAAACCGGGATTTGAGATTACAAAATCGCCGTCTTTCTCCCTCAAGAATCTAAACTGGGATTAGAGAATACAAACTCTCCGTCTTCCTCCCCCAGGAACCGAACCCGGGCCCGATGCAGTCCGCGCAAAGCTCCCCGCTGTTCTCCGCGGGCCGGCGGCGGCGGCGGATCCTGTCCGACTCCGTGGAGCTGCCGTTCTGCGACTCGTTCCACGCCAGTAACGTCCTGCGGGGGCTGTGGGAGATCCGCACCGAGGGGAAGTTCTGCGACCTCGCGCTGCTGGTGGGCACCAAGGAGTTCTTCTGTCATAGGAACGTTCTGGCGGCGGCCAGCAGCTACTTCCGCGCCATGTTCCTCAGCGATCTGCGGGAGAGCAAACAAGACAAGGTTTGTGTGTTTGTTTTGTTTTATTTGTTCTATGATTATTATTCGACAATGGCAAATTGCAAACTGCTCATAATAGCATTGTCATTGGAAAATCAAATGTAAAACTTGCAACTTACAAATACAGTCACAAAGCAATTAAGCAATCAAGCTATAATACTATTGCTACATATCATGTTTCTCATCGATCTGCGAGAGAGTAAACAAGACAAGGTTTGTTCGTTTTTGTATAATCTTTAATCAACAAATGAAACTTATGAGACACAGTGGTGATGTTGTTTTGTTTAGTTTTAAAATTCTTATTCAACAAAGCCATGTTCCTCAGCGATCTGCGAGAGAGCAAACAAGACCATGTTTGTTGTTTTATTTTGTTTAGTTTTATGATTATTATTCAACAACGGCAAGTTACAGCATTGCCATTGAAAGATGTAACGTAGAACTAACAAATACGGTCACAAAAAAATAAAGCATTAAAGCTATGATATTATTGCCACATATAACCCTATGTGTCGATAACCCTAACCACTTGACCACCTTGAATGTGAACCCCAAACCAAATGGGCCACATTGCTAGGTATTTGAACCCAGAACCTTTAGTTTCCAATTTCAAAGTCAACAACTTTAACCACAGAACAACATTGCTAGGGATTCGAACCCAGAACCATTAGTCTCCAAGTCAACAACTCTGACCACAAACCCACCATGTCGCCTGCAGGAGGTGTCCCCGAACTATAAAGTGCCTCTACAAAGGGCACAGCATTGTGCATTGTGACTTGCTGTGGATTCAAACCCAGAACCTCTAGTGTAAGATTTAAGCCAACAGCTCTAACCACAAACCCACCATGTCGCCTGCAGGTTATCCTGAAGGAGGTTTCCCCGAACATCATGCAGCTGCTGATCGACTACGCCTACACCGGGCGGGTCCTCATCACCGAGCAGAACGTGGAGGCGCTCCTCCCCGCAGCTAACCTCTTCCAGTTCCCGGCGGTAAGGATCTATGTCTGTATCTATCATCATTTTCTGTATCTATATAGGCAGTATAACCGCCCTTCGTCGTAACACACTAGCTTCTGTATCTGTATAGCCGGTATAACTGCCCTTCGGCGTGCTTGGTGATAACAAATTCCACCCTACGATAGTTATAGGAAAATACAAATTTCGCATCAATCCTAGGTTGGTAACTCTGGCACTTGTAGGCATGACCATTCCTTGTTCTTTTTTGAGCTGCTTTATTTATTTATCTATTTAAAAGTTTGTATTAGTGAGTACAAATTCAATGTGAATACTATATGCATCATTAGTCTTCCTGGAGTCATAAGACAAACACATTACATAAAACAACACATTAAATTGAGACTATTTACACCTTAACGTCAATTACACCTAAAGATACACTAACACTTACTAACGCTATACCTATCTATACTATTAGATACATATCTGTTCGTACGTCCACAAGTTTATTAGTCATTTATTACATCATGCAAAGTCTGGAAATGTTCCTTCTGTTTTCATCAGGTGCGAGACGCCTGCTGCCAGTTCCTAGAGCGCCAGCTGGACCCCACCAACTGTATCGGCATCCACAAGTTCGCCGAGACGCACCACTGCAAGGAGCTTGCCGAGACATCCAAGGCGTTCGTCTTGGACCACTTTCTCGACGTTTGCCAGAGCAGGGAGTTCCTCGCCCTGGATAAGAAGTTTGTAGTAGACTACATCTCCAGTGCTAACCTGCGTGTGATGAAGGAGAGAGTGTACGAGGCGGTGATGTCGTGGGTGAAGTACAGCGTGCAGAGGAGAGCGACAGCGCTGCCGGAACTGTTGGGGCACGTCAAGCTGCCATTTATCGCACAGCACTACTTCGTGACCAAAATAGAGACTGAGCCGCTCATTGTCAACTCACCAAGGTGTATCAAGGTAGGTGTTTAGAACGTACAGGTAGATTTTTGAGGAGGAAGAGGGGAAAATGTTTCATCTTCCTGTTTTTTTTTGTATTTTGTTTATTTCTTTCTCATTGTCAACTCGCCAAGGTGTATCAAGGTAGGTGTCTAGAAGGTGTTTTGAACCTTCAAGCAGGTTCTTGAAGAAGAAAGCATTTTCTGTTATTGTTTTTCCACAATTGTCTGCAGTCAACTAACTATAGAAATGCAGTGCGTATCTTTTTTTATTTACTTGAAGTTCTCCACAAAACAAGGCTCCTGGAGCCACTCATGCGTTTTGGGTTACAGTACTGGATTCTGAAGAAAGATGTTTGTTTAGTACGTCTAGAACGTACAGGTAGATTTTTGAGGAGGAAGAGGGAAAACTGTTTTATTTCCTGTTTTTTTTGGCGACGCCTCAGGGGCGGAGGCATTTTCTACAGTATTACGATCGCTTTGAAAGAATTTAGAAAATTCCACGAATGCATTCCCTTGGGAATTGATTTTTGGCTAAACCGCAGGGGTGTCGTCCATACAGTGGTCATTGAAGACTATGCTAGCTGTTATTTTTCTTTGTTGAGGCATTCTTTGTTTTCAGGATTAATGATTTAAGGGAACGGTCTTTTCACATAGCCGGGATTGACTGCGCTCCTTGCATATCATAAGCCGTACACACGATGTTTCGCATGCTTTACGAATTTGCAATGGAGACTATAAGCCTGTGCTTTTTACAATATGGAATGAAATGCTGTCAAGTGGTTATTGTTCGGAGTCATAGAGAGCCTGATTTTGAGAGGTAGAAAAATAAGATGTTTTAAAGAAGACAAGACCAATACAGCAGAACTTTTGCCAATATCTTTTGAGCTTTGCTTTTACAGGGTGGGATGATTTGCTTCGCGAGGTCAAAAAAATAATGAAGACCAATGTGTCACAGATTTTTGTCGATATCTTTTTATGAAATATGAAATGTTGTGCTTTCAGGTGGTTGTCTTTTGGAATTGAAGCTGGTGTGTTACGCCGAAGGATGGTTATACCGGCTATATAGATACAGGTTACGTAAAGCCTGATTTTGAAAAGTTAATAAGTCACATGTTTCAAACAAGCCATGAAACCAATGGGTTTCAAGTTGTTTAGATTCTGCTTTGAAGACTAGCATAGCTAGAATAAAGGAAGGACGCAGAGACAAGGTTTTCCGTACACTGGGCACGGGAGACTGTTAAGATGGTTTGACGTTACTATATACTAGTAATGCTGGCCTCGCTAACCTCGTTCTTAGCTGCGGATCTCTCTTTCTCTTCTGAACTATACTCTCTGACTCTCTGTCATACAAATACATTATATCTCGTGGTCACATTTTGGCGTATCAAACAGACAGGTCTTGTCACACCACAAAACAACGGTTATTTCGTCTACGGTCCACTCATATACATATAAAATCAACTACTACAATGTATACACTAAAATAAATATTCGTGATATAAACAGTCAATCAATCAGTCAATCCGTAAATTCTATAACTGGTGTCATGTCAGGTTATCTATACATGTACAAGTATTGTCGCAATCTATCGGCTGTACGTCTTGGGTCTGCTACTGGCCTCTACTTCCCTCATGTTACCCTCCTTCTGTCGATGGCGCTGTTCTGAATGTTGTGTGGCTCCCCTCTGTTCAGAATTTTCAAGCCGCACAAATGTATATTCTGGCTCCTCCCAGCGATGGCCACTTCTGCATATTCTTATGTTGGTTTTCTTCATTAGTACATACACCTCCGGTTTGATTAGGTCCGCCGTCGCTGTGGTAAACTTATGTACGGTTCTTTGTTGTACATATAAAATCCACTACTATAATATATACACATTATATATACATATTCATGGTATAAATCAGCCAAAACCAGCCCGTGAATTGTCTAACTAGTTTTAGGTTTTCTGTGGTTGTGGCAGTGCAATCGATTTGCTGCTCCAGATCTGCTACTGTTCTGGCATTTCTTAGGCCCTCTCGTTGTCTTCCTTCTGTGGACGGTGCTGTCCTGGGTGATGTGTAGCTCCTTCCCGGCTTTATAAGGTGTGCAGACGTCTATTCCGGTCCCTTCAGCGATACAGCTCGTCTCAGCGACTTGCAGTGGAAGGACTCGACTGACTTTGTGACGGAACTGTTTCGTCCTGATGGACACAGGTACGGGTGTCAGGTACATCTCGTCGTTGTCGCTCTTGTCCTGTATGGTTAGTCTGTTGGGATCGAGAGAGAACACAAAAATGACATTGCCCGTTTCATATACTATACGAATATACTGATACTGACACTAATGGTTTATTCCAAAGTCACCCATAATTTTGTCATCGTCGTTGTACGTTTATTTGGGTGCTCGTCACAGCTATTAAAGATATGTTGTAGGAGCTGATGTTGAGATATCACAAATAAAGAAAGATGAGTCACAGTGTGTGGTGTGGCGGTGTTGTTGAGTCCAAGTGAACATCGTCATCATTGCTCTTGTTAAGTATGGTCGGCCTCTAAATGGATCGAGGGAGAACACACACACACATACACACACACACGCACGCAATGTTATAAACCATAACAATATACATGACAGGACTGTTGAGTGGGCATCACAGAAGTCTTAGACGCAAGTCTGTGGACATATGCAGAGCAAATGACTGGGAGCCAGACACAAGAATCCACGGATAAATCCTATCAAATTTCCTGTCCGATCACTAAGGTTGTTGTCTTCCCGTTCAACATAACCTTTCACTTAACTTAACTAAACATAACTAAGTCGACTAAAACCGGAGCAGCACAACGGGCATACTCACCTGAGGAGGAATTCATACATAATCTCAGAGGCGATTAGTTACTCGAATCCTCAGCATCCGGCCATTTGTCTCCATTTTGCAAGTATAACCCGATAACAACGCACTCAATCTGAAAACGATTTTCACTGTTCAGCTCCAAACCAAGAGAACTTTCCAATGATACAATGGCTTGGCTATTTTAGACATTTTAAAAAAAGTCTTCAAGAGTCTTCATTTTAGGTGGTACATTGTACTTAGCCGTGGTTACACTCATAACCCACAACAACGCACTCAATCTTCAAACGGATGTCACTGTTCAACTACCTACTAAGAGAGCTTTCCAATGGTACCAGAGTTTTTTCTATTTACTCTTTTCAAAACGAAAAAGTTTATTTGTTTCGTGAAACTTGATTGAGGTTAAAGAACAGGATCATTCTGCAAGGGGGTGAGAATGGGTATCAGGTCAGCCAGCTCAGCTGGAGTTCAAATGAAGGCGCTGTTCCAGGATGCCCCCAAATTAGTCAGATACTGGGGGTATTGCATCATCACCTAGCAACAGCAGGCCCGGGCCCCCTGTTTATTTTGGCACCTCTGCCTAGCGATGACTTCCGACCCCAAGGAAACTGTTGTTATGGACCTTTGCTGATCTTAACTTACTTATCCTAATCTTTTAGTTCATGCAATGCTCATACAAGTACCTTGAACTTCTTACAGTACTGTAGCTTTAAGTCCAAATCCTGATTTTCTTTACGTCGTTGTAGAAAAACCCAAATCCGCCTGTAAAAATCCCAATCCAGGGTTTGTTTGACCCCCAGATTGTCAAATTCGACTTCTTAACCCACCCTCAATAGTTATTATTTTGGAATGGCCCATATGTACGTTACACTGTGGCACATATGGCATCAATTTACCCTGGTTGATGCCTTAGTTTCCCAGAAATCCGCTTTGCTGAAAGGTTCCTTTCGTTACATGTGACAAAAATAACTTAATGCTGGCTACTAGCTGGGTATTTAGGTCACCAAGAACAATGTGGAGAATACATTTTGGCAGGAATATAGACTGTACAGAATTTACACTGTACTTTATACTCTATGACTATAGATCTACATGCTAAACGTAACCCAGATCTGTTTTCAAGACCTTTTCAAATGGGATGAACCATTGTCCACTCAGGGCTCTCCCCAGAAATTTTTTTGGGAGTGGTGCTCAGTTTGGTTTTGATGGCGCGGAGCGCCATATGCCGCGCATAGCGCGGCTAGGAGGGGGGAGTGGCTCGGAGAGGGGGGGATCCCCCCCTCTCCGTAGAAGCTGTTGCATTTGACCCTTCTCAAATACATTTTGAAGCCTTCTCCTGCAACTTGAGCAGTAAATCTGACAAACTAAAGACACAAAAAAATCAAGCCCAATGAAGTACAAAAAAGGGATTTAGTAATTATATTTAACAAATTTTTACAGATCAATGTCACTCATAATGATTGTCAACAGAACAATTTATACTGTTTGAAACAGCTCAAAAACATGTCAAACTACAGCAGCCAATACACAACTTGAACTTGAATGAAAAATACAACTACATAAAACTACATGTGTATCTACAGTATTTACATATCAATGCCATGTTGACATTTACAGAAAACTATGTGTATATCTACAGATCAGTTGAATGTCATGTTGTCAATTGAATGGCATGTGTATGAAATTTGAAAAAAAATCAATTTGGATTTATATTTTAATAATCCTTAGGGTAAAGATTCTATGGCAGAATTCAAATGATGAAACTGAAACAGCTTTAGAGTTACAGAAATTACAGAAAACTACATTTACGGAAGTAACAGAACTGTTTGAACTGTGAAGTTTTCATCAAAAGACTCACATATTCACAGTTAAATGAATGATACAAATTGATCTGGATCGGCACTGCAATTGTACGTAGAGAAAATTCACTCTACAAATTTTCGGTGGCTTGCTCTGACGCAGTGTGCTAAAATGCCATTATATCCAGGGAGCAGACATAAAAGCGTTTAGGTTTACCGGGCTTTTTGAAGATAAACTAAAAAAAAAACCGCATTTTCTGTCATAATAAAACATCGCGGCCAGCTGTTCTTCCCGAGAAATACGTATTTTTGTACACAGCACAGTACAAATTCGCGCCGTCTGCAGGGTCAGAAATACGCACCTCTGATTGGTTGATGGCAGCAAAACAACAACAACTGAATACATAATGCAGGGGAATCCCCCTGAAACTCGCGCTCTGATTGGTTGGAGCGGTGCATCATGGGAGATTTCCTCTGGCTTGCAGCTAGCCCGCCGCCATTTTGTTTCAAAGAGTTACATTTTAAAACGCAAAAGAACGCTATTTTCCACGATTACATTGCACCATCCTAGTTAAAAAAAAGCATAATCCAAAGAATTTTCCGTGGAAACATGCGTTAATGTGTGAATTTATGGTGTCTATAGCGTAATTTGGGGTTTCGATGCAGCCGTAATTGTGAGTTGCGTGGGTTTCTAAAATAATGATGTTGCATTTTTCTCGTCACACAAAAACACAACTCCCCAAACAAGAAGCCTGCAACATTTTCAGATCATAGCGATTATGTTTTGGGTAAAAATGTGCGTGGATGTGCACGATGTGCCGGCGTGCAGCCGCGTGATACCTCAATTATAGAATATTTGTTGAAGGGCCGCGGTATGAGAAAAAATTATGCCAGCCCTGGCACGCTGCAAAAAAGCCGAACAATTGCCACCGTTTTTCTTTTTCGCACCCCGACTTCGGTTTTCCTTTGATTTCGTCTTGAAAAACAGGTTTTTAATGAGGTTAACGTATGTAAAAGTCACCGACATCTATTGTTTACAAGCATAACAATAAGACATGAACAAAGGACAACATGGCGTCAGTCATGGCGCCAGTAGCGAAAATAGCGACGCTGTGTTCAAACTTGTGCGAATACCTATTTTTTCGCCTATTTGTCCGCTAAAAGAGACCCTAAATTTGAAAATTTTGGGAGCGGCGCGGGGATTTTTGGACGCGGCGCGCCGCCGTTCTATCATTCTGTAGTTTAATAGACCGCTGCCACTCTGAAGAAGAAGAAGAATAAAAACTCTAGCTGTCGACAAAATGGAAGACTACAACAAAGCAGAGTAGATCTAAGTAAACAAGAGACCAAACCGGCGTCCCGAACAGGATCAGCCTATAAAAGTGGAGCCCACCCACCTTTCCTCAGTCTCCAAATCTCTTTCCCGCTCGGACCTCAGTGCCGCGTGGCTGTTTTGCCCCTCTGCATCGTCCGAGATTATTCCGGACCAGCGGCCTCGGAGTCTGGGGTCGGACCTTAAAGTTCTATGTGTTCTTTCCTCGTCCCCGGTCGCTGGTCACTGCTAGGTTGCCAGTTAACGGTTCGTCATCAGCCTGCTACCAGGCCTGCCCGCTACGGACCTCAGTTCCATTAGCCTCGACGTCAGAATGTTTTAGCCTGTGTTTACACAAGCTCTCGCCGGCTGGGCTTAATGACCCCCTCCCCTACGGGTGGCGGCAATTGTAGGGCCGGCCGCTAGGGGCTTGATTTTAGTCAGGCTAAGAATGTTTGTTTCTAGGGCCTACACAGCCCAGCTCCAGGACCAAGATGCCCCCAATGAAATTT
>NC_049992.1:887543-890131 GCF_000003815.2 Branchiostoma floridae | reverse complement strand
CCAGCCCTCTGTGAACCGTCCAAGGCACGTCTTGCTAGCTGTAGCTGTGCTCCTTCCTAACTGCCACGTCTCTGTCTCCCCACTCCTGTACATGTGGTCTTAGTTACCGGGGCGGCATGTCACCGCATGGTACAGGCGACACCCAAAAGGCCACAGCATGTAAATTATATGGATGACATCCGCTGCAGACTCCAAATTTTATACGATAAGGTGAAAAAACAACATGACTATAAAAACAAGATGCCTAAATGTTCAAAACATGGGCATCATAAACGTTGTAACAACAATGGTAAAACATGGTCACGTATCATTTTGAGCTAACATGTCTTTTATTCTTGTTCGAACCAAGTTAGAAACTTCGCTCTATTACCTCCACAACCTCCGAACTAATTTCACTTAACAACTATACTCATTGCTACCACAGTAGTGTCACTTCTACTAGTACAATCAAGGCTAGTACAAGGCATATTTTCTCATTTTGATATTTTCTCTTTACCATTTTCTGAGAGCAAGGATTTATTCGCGCTGATGTCATCCACAATAGCTACTTACTGTGGCCTAATACTAGGTGAGGTGAAAGGGTCAACACAATATTCGATAAAAGATTTGCCAAAAGAATTGATAAATCTCTCAAACAAGATCTTCAACAGCTCCTCAAAAATAAGGGTAATGTTACGGTCACATTTCCAAACGGGAACCGACCAGGCAACTTTCGCTCCTCAAGCTGGGGGTAGTTTTACGGTAACAGTTCCAACCCGGGGTCCGATTGGGCAGCTCTCGTGAACAAATTAGAAGTATGTAGAGGGCCTAAAACACACAAAATGCAAAGAAAATAAGTAGTGGCCATAATCTGTGAACTGATTAACGACCATAAACAGTGTAACCACTTACTTTACCGTAACTTTACTCTAATACTAAAGAAAGGCAAAGGCGGTTCGACTAGATTCTGGTCCCAGCGAAGTACATTTATTGAAGCACATTAAACAACAATCAGGTAACAACATAACAATCAGTGTAGTAAGGAATCCCTAACCATGACACGAGCCGATGTGACAATATTACAAAGAGTCGGACATTGCGTTGTGTTTTACTATACTATACAATACTATACTCACAGTTACAGGCACGGATCAGGCTTCAATACGGCTCGGCGGGTATTCCAGTTACGACAGTGTCTCTGTACAGACTGTTCTCTTACATCGACTGAACTCAAGGACTGCCCTCAACTCTAGTTTGCTGTTCTATTTATCCTATCCTAATTAGTCGGCATTATTCTATTGATATGGATGAACTAGTCCTGTTACTTTTCACATACAAGTACAAGGTTGTGTTGGCCAGACAATCCTATTGTCTTGCAGAATAGAACTGGCAGACAGTGTATTAACAGAGGGACCATTAACTACACATCTAAGAGAGCATATACATACATAATGAACAAGGTGTGAACGAGAAGGCAACCATCACCGTTCCTCATGGGCTGTAACTAAACATACATAGACAGTAAAGAGAGTTTTAACAATATTATCATAACATGGCCAGATATGCCATTGTTACAACAGCTTTACTTTTTCGAATACAATTCAATCTCTATAGTTGGATTGTATTTGAATATTGTTAATTTGGATGTCTATCCTTCATGAATGTAGCTTTATTTCTTTTCCGGTAACTTCCGGTTGGGAAATGTGACCGTAGCATAAGACATTCATGATCATTCTTAGGTAGCCTTATTCACAGGTACCAGTTTCGTTGATGCCAAAATGCCTAAGAAAAAGGCGAACACGTTCAAAAAATATGTCCAGTCTATCTTTTTTACTTTGCCGGACACTGGAAGAAGAGACTGAGACAGAAGATCCTGTTGGCTCCACCCGCTGTTGTTCATGTAGACATTTGTTTTCGGCTTTGTCCTCACGTGCATCGTAAGCCACTTCTAGTTATTTACCAGGACATGAGGTGGCTCGTGGCTGTTCGATTTTAGCTGGAGGGGGAAAGTAGGTGTTTCAGGGGTGTTTTTTTTTGGGGGGGGGGGGGCTGTGATCTTTGGCCCTCCTTCCCAAGGGTGTGCCATCTGGCATGCATTTGGTATGCGGAAGCGTGACCTGAAAACTACGAAGGCTCAGAACTACGTATACATTAACCATATTTTTCTCTGTACTAATAATACTATGTACAAACATACTGTTGAAGATGATCTACACTTTTTATTATCATGTCCCTCGTTTATACTGAGGAAAGACAGAAGATTATGGACATAATTACCTTGTATATTGTGCATCCTATAATCCGTCTTCTTATGGACCGAACCAGTCAGATAATGTCACATAGTCCTTAATCTTTAATTCTTTGGAATTCTACATTATTGTTATGGTTATCTTCTTTATGAGAAATCAGGAGAAACCAGACTGATGCGTATGGCAGAAGAAAAGCGGATCCTGCGAAAAGAACTCTACAACAGACCTGAGTCAGCTTGCAGATGTGCCCTATGTGGCAGAGAATGTAATGCTCGTATAGGACTGTTTAGCCACAGTCGATATCAATTAGGATTTTGCCATGGTCAATATTGACCGAATGAGGCCATATATAGATGAAGC
>NC_049992.1:883868-887443 GCF_000003815.2 Branchiostoma floridae | reverse complement strand
CGTCTTTTTTTATTTACTTGAACTTCACCACAAAACAAGGCTCATGGAGCCACTCATGCGTTTTGGGTTACAGTACTGTATTCTGAAGAAAGATGTTTGTTAGTACGTCTAGAGCGTACAGGTAGATTTTTGAGGAGGAAGATGGTAAATGTTTCATCTTTCTATTTTATTGTTTTTGTATTTATTTTATTTCCTTACGAGGTTCTGCAGGGCGAAAGTGTCCATAGTCCTGGAACTGGTAGTTCGTATTTCACGATAGATGTCTTGGACTTTCAAGTAGATTCTTGTAGTTACGTCTTTCTGCTGTGTGCTTCCTCCAAAATTGTCTGAAAACAACCAGTGGAGTTCTCTATATCCCTGCACTGGTAGTGGGAGTGATACTCAGGGCAATGACACAGGCAAAACTACGAATATGGGTCAATCTATTCACAGAAATAGCACCAGAGTTCTACCACAAAGGAAGCAGAGTTCTCCCACAAAGGAAGCATTCATATAGGGCTAGTGCAGCTGTGGCCATAAAGTATCCGTGTCATGACAAATTTTGGTATATCTGCGATATACATATTTTTTTTGGAACCGGTAAGTAGGAAGTCGAACTACATCGGAAACCACACAATGACTGCCCTCGATACTCCATGAAGATGAGTAACTACGATAAATGTTCCGAATGGATATCATAGATAAACAAATAAAACAAGCTACTTCTCGCCAACAGGGGGCGCTGCTGCAATAAGAATGTAGTCCCAAACGTGACTCAGTCTGTTGGTTCATGACTAGAGTAGTTTCCAATTATTTAACGACCTTATTTTATTTACTAGTTTTACTCAAGATCAGTGCTCTTTAGACACTCAGATTTATCAGTTTTGGGTTAACCAGAAAAACCTATTAACGTTTGTTGCTTGACGTTTGCAGATTTTACTTTTGTTTTTATTTTTTAGGTTTTGCAGGACACCAGAAACTACCACATCTTCAACAACGTTTGTTGCCTGTCGTTTGCAGGGTTTACTGTAACTTTTGTTATTGTATTTTTGTATTTATTTATTTATTTATTTATTTATTTATTTATTTATTATTTGTAGGTTTTACAGTACACCAGAAACTACCACATCTTCAACAACGACCCGAACAGCAGACCAAAGTTCTTCATGAAGCCGGGGAGAGGGAGGGAAGGGACCAAACAGGAGGTGCAGGAGGTGGGACGATTTTCTTTTTATCAGTTATGCATTTTAACACCCCATATAGCATCCTCGTCGAACTACGTTCACCCGGAAGTCACGTCATAGTTTCGAGGTACTGGGTGTTCTCAACGCTGTATAACTAAATGTGAACGTCATTTTGTAGTAAGTCGGTCCACATTGTGCTCCAGAGTGCTTGCTGTGTAGCATTGATGCGTAGAGTACTTAGGACATGATTTTCATGTCGGATACAGGTGATAATCGTAATTGATGTGGTTGACGTTGTCGTGATATATGTCTGCATAAGTTAATGTCTGTATTGGCGCTTTGATAAAAGTATAATAGTTATTCTTTCCATTTGGTTTGGTCAACCTACCTTTACTGAGAGCAACGGCACTATGTAGGAACCGTTTCCGTCCTTCGTTGCCGCAGGTGATGTTGGTAGTTGGAGGCTGTGATGGGTTCTTCCACTACATCTCTAACGTGGACATGTTCGACCCGGAAAACCACATGTGGAGCCCTCTGGCGGAACTACCGGACGCAGAGAAGCGGGACCTGTCGGTGGTGTCCCTGGGAACGGAGGTCTACGTCACAGGTGAGAGGTCACTCAGGTTATGGGGGTCTGCATGGGGGGTTCTGACTACAGGTGGATATGTTTGGCTCGAAGAACTGCATGTGGAGCCCGATGTCGGAACTGCCTGACGCGGAGAAACGTGACCTCTCCGTGGTGCCATAAAGCAAAGGGCACAACCCGCCATACGTGGAAATACGTGCTGTCTACGTGCCAAAACGTGGGCAATCGAACTCGTAGGGAATCCGATGGATTTTCTAGCACGCAAACACGCCGTAGAACTTAACGTGCAGGCAAAACTTTGTGTGCCGTGCGTTGACGTACTCCCTCCCTGCTCTTGCCACGTTTTCAGAAATACGTGCCAGACATGGCCTCCCCCAAAAACGTACGAACAAATTGCACGTACGGCGGGTTGTGCCCTTAGCTTAAGGTACGGAGCTCTGCGTCACAGGCGGCGATGTTTCCTGTGTTTCAGTAGACACCAGTAGTCCAGCAGTACTGGTAGAGTGGACTCACGATTAGGGTTGTCCACTCAGAATCCCTCACAGGCCATAATCTCCAAGCAGAGGTTGGTGGGGAAGATGGTGACATTTTGTCATTTGCCCCGTTTTCTGTCCACACTCCCTATATTTAAAGAGAGCCACACCCGGAACATAAAATAATGATAATACTAGTTATACCGGGTGTATTTTGCAGCCAGTAGATACCCAAAGTGAGGGTAATGGACATATGGGACATATGGAGGAATCCTTTACACATATCCATTAGTGTGGTCTTCCATCTACCTATCACATATTCAGCGTACGAGACTGATATGTTTAAGGCAGCTTGGTGCCTATGGGGTGCAAAAAGATAAAAGTCGACCATCACTCACTCAGTTGTACAGCTCCGGTTAACATCACTTAGCGCCTGTTTAGCTGTCGGATGAATGTGTTTCACATCTCAAGCTGTGTCGGAGACGTTATCTCCGTGTGGTGACATCCAGGAAAGTTTACCGTTCTTATCCTGTCTGTGGTCGTTCCAGAAGGGATGTGTGTTAGCCGTCTTAGATTTAAAAAAAAAACGTGAGCTGCTTAGATCTTCCTTCGCTTCACACAATTTCCAAACAGAGATTGGAACTTGTTAACATCGTCTACTTCTTTTTCGATCCCGTCTTACGTACCTCTTCTGGCAAGTTATTCACCCTTAGTTCTTTTCCAGCGTCCCGAGAAGTCATGTAGAGACTGCTGTGAAGTAGTAGTATGGAAGAAATTTTGTGCAACGAGGCAGCTGCGTGAACTCACGTAGTCAGCTAAACGTCCTGTCAAACTTTGGAGGAGTGTGGTTACCCTTTTGTTTGGCAAGCCCGTAAGTCAACAGATCCAAACATATCCCACCTAATTTCTGCAATCCACCAACGACTGAATGATATTTATTTCCAGAATTTTCTAACCAACATTCATAATGATAATAAAGGTTTACGTGCGAAAAACAAACTCCGAACGTACAGACTACTGAAATCCACATACAATGAAGAGCAGTATTTGAAAATCACAAACATTCGGCATAGAACTACCATTGCCAAACTAAGAATCAGTTGCCACCGACTGCGAATTGAATCGGGAAGGCACAGCCGCACTCCTCTAGAACAAAGAATCTGCCAATTTTGTACCTCAAACATGGTAGAAGATGAAGTGCACTTCACTGTTGATTGCGATATGTATGCGAATGATAGAAATACTCTATTTAGTTATATAGAAAGTAGATTCCCTCATTTTAGACACATGAGTAGCACTGACAAGTTTATATTTCTCATGCGTTTTGACAAACCGACAATAGCGAAACCCATA
>NC_049992.1:877495-883768 GCF_000003815.2 Branchiostoma floridae | reverse complement strand
CAATTGTACATAAAGGTCTTCATTCATTCATTATTCTTCTCCTTTAGTTTACCCTTTTCAACTATTTTAACAGCATTCAGACGGTTTATGTCGTTTTTGCTGTGAACGTGTTCCCGACACTGAGCGTACAGTCAAGCCTTACAACTTTAAAAAAACAAGGACTTTACAGTTCAGGAATAACCATCGTTTCGTTGTGTTTCCAGGTGGTTCCGACGGTAAGAACGTGTTTCCGGACACCTGGCGGTACAGCTCGCAGTTTGACGAGTGGGTGAAAGTGGCTCCCATGCTGACGGCCCGACACCGGCACGGCACGGCGGTCCTCGGCGGGCACATCTACGCTGTCGGAGGGCATGACGAGGCCTCCGCTCTGTCAGATGTCGAAAGGTTTGTATTTTTGTTTGTTTGTTTGTTTGTTTGGAACATCGCGGCCCTATATCGGCAAGGCACTGCGGTCCTCGGCGGGCACATCTACGCTGTAGGCGGGCACGACGAAGCCTCCGCTCTGTCAGATGTCGAAAGGTTTGTATTTTTGTTTGTTTTTTTGTTTCTTTGTTTGTTTGTTTGGAAACAATGCGACCCGATACCGTCACGGCACTGCAGTCCTCGGCGAGCACATCTACGCTGTCGGCGGTCACGACAAAGCTTCTGCTCTGTCAGACGTGGAAAGGTTTGTATGTTTGTTTGCTTGTTTGTCAAGGTTTGAAAATCTCGTCTTCGTGAATGATTGAATGAATGAATGTTTATCATTGTGCCTTGCAACCTTTGAGTCGCCCGGCCCACATGGGCTTGTAAGACCCCAAACAATAGAAAGATAACGCACGGCAGTAACATGTACGTTTTTCCCCACAGATATGACCCGTTCTCTAACGAATGGCACGCGGCACCCCCGATGCCCAAGGCCATGGAAGACTTCACCCTGTCCGCGCACGGCAGTAACATGTACGTGATCGGCAGCGCCCCCGAGAGCGAGACGCTGGAACTGCAGATCTTCAACCACAAAACTCAGTCCTGGAACCTGGAGGCGCCGCCCTCCATGCCTGCGCACAAGTACGTCATACTTAATGATAAATTTTACGTCATAATTGACCTCTATTTATTTATGTGTTTATCAAGCTTGAACATTACAAAAAAAAAAAAAAAAAAAAAAAAAAATAAAGGTAAAGTTTACAATATCAATTAGAAGCAGAATATAACTTAATATACAATAAATCAATGTCTAGGTGGCGCTCCTGCAGGGGCAGCCGCGGTTTTCACCTCTCCCCTGTAGGAGCCCTTTCTGGTGTCTTCAACCAGTCTTTTGTGTTTGGGATGTGCAATATTTATGTCTTGTGCGTTACCTGTAAGTGTGAAGGTTGTCCAGGACCGAAATTTCCGAGCTTTGTGGGATTCTAGACGCATCACCGAGGAACTGTGTCGGCCTGTTGGTACCTGGAACAATGGCGTCCCCTGGTACCTTGCGTTACTCTTTGGAATTCCTTAGGAGTCTGCGTCGGGCTATACCCACGGTTGATCAACAGGCTCGGGAAAGAATCAAAGACAGTCTCCGATTTCATGGATTGTTGCGTAGACCTCGAGGGACAAAGGCAGGGAGAAATAAGGTACGCAAGATCACTACGATTGTCGGCAATCGTCCTTCCCCCTCCCCAACATTTACATGTAAATCAGGCTTGGAGATAAAACATAGTGGAGACCGAATCGCACAGCTGCGTCCAATCAAAACAAGCAGGATTGAATTGCCTCGTCAGAATGGAATGCCAAAAATCCTGCTGACGAACGCCCGCTCACTGACCAACAAGCTTGATGAACTTAACATTGTTCTGACGTCTAACAAGATCGACGTATCAGTAGTGACGGAGACGTGGTTTTCTGCCGATCTACCTCTTGAAGCATCATGCATTGAAGGCTACAGTCAGATTCGTAAAGACCGTACCGAGAGGAGAGGGGGTGGAGTTGCAATATACATAAAAAACGATATTGCAAGCAGGCCTCTGGACTTGGTTGTACCTGAGGAACTGGAATGCGCATGGGTACACCTTCGGCCAAAACGGCTTCCGAGGGAGGTCTCATCCCTGGCCCTTTGTGCTGTATACAGCCCCCCAGCCTCACCTCACGAAGGTGTTTTGCTTGAACACCTGTCGGAGTCCATCGACTTGTTGCGGAACTCCCATCCAGATATAGGACTAGTCATACTTGGAGATTTTAACCGCCTGGACATCTCTGATCTTTGCTGTTTCAGCTCACTTCAGCAAGTCGTTGAAGCCCCAACTCGTGGCGAAGCTGTCCTGGACCTGATACTGACTAATGTGAGTAGCTTATACGAATCTCCCGTCACAGCTCCCCCCATTGGTCGTAGTGACCACGTCTGTGTCATCATGCCAGGGAAACACAGACAGACATCTAACACTGTACACAAGAAGGTAGTCCGTCCGATGCGTGACTCGGATTCCAGGGCGTTTGGATCTTGGATCACCACTCACTCTTGGGATGAGGTTCTGCTAGCCACCTCTGCCGAGTCCAAGTGCGATGCCTTCTACAGTACTTTGAAGTGTGCGGTGGATAAGTACTTTCCGACTAAAGTGGTGCGCCTCCACTGCAGAGACAAACCATGGGTCACTCCCTGTATCAAAGCCCTAATCGAGAAACGCCAGAAGGCTTTCCACAAGGGTAACACAAGTGCCTGGAAACGGTATCGGAACAGGGTTATACGGGAAATCTCCACTGCTAAACGAAACCACTACCGGGACAAGGTTGAACACCTCAAGGCTGCAGATCCCAAGGAATGGTACCGCAACATTAAAGACATGACCGGCATACGTCGTGACCAAGGCAACCAAATCCTGGGCGTTGACAACACTAATCCCAAAGAAGCGGCTAATGCCATAAACACGTACTTGGCAGCAGCCTCCCAGCAATTCCCACCGCTGTCGCTAGACGAACTGCCGTCCTTCCTGCCTGCGTGTAGCCCTCCCCCGGTGGTCACAGTGTGGGATATGTACCACCAACTCCGGAAAGTGAAGGTAGGAAAGGCTGCCGGCGTTGATAACATCTCTCCCAGACTAGTGCGGGAATTTGCGTTTGAGTTGAGCTCGCCTATGACTGACATCTTCAACACCTCTCTTGCTGAAGGATCGGTGCCCTCCATATGGAAGAAAGCCAACGTTGTTCCTGTTCCGAAAGAGAACCCACCACGCCTTGACAAATTACGGCCGATCTCGTTAACTTCCATCTTTGCTAAGATATGTGAAGGGTTTGTGACCAGATGGTGTTTACAGGACATTCTACCTAACATTGACAACCGGCAGTTCGGCTCACTTCGGGGAAGGTCCACGACACATTGCCTTACTAGCCTCGTTCACAGCCTTGCCTGTGCTACTGACAAACCCGGACATATTAGTACCTTGGTACTTACGGACTTCACGCGTGCTTTTGATCGAGTACATCACCTGACGGCAATGAACAAACTCCTTGAACTTGGAGTCCGCCGGTCCATCCTCCCTTGGGTCTGCAACTTCCTCTCGCACCGGCAGCAACGTGTCACATACAAAGGAACACATTCAGAGTGGGAAACGCTCACCTGTGGAGTACCCCAGGGCACAAAGCTTGGTCCCCTGGTCTTCCTTGCCCTCATAAACGATGCAGCCCCCCAAGATGACACTTCAGCAGAGGCCTGGAAATATGTTGACGATACGTCTCTTGCAGAGGCCAGACTAGCGTCACACCCGTCGAATGTACAAACCGACCTAGACAACCTAGTCAGCTGGACTGACAAAAACTATATGCAGCTCAACCCAACTAAATGCATGGTGATGTTCATATGCTTCTTGCGAAAAACACCCGAAATTCCCAGACTGTTTGTTGGTGCATCTGAACTTGAAGTTGTGCACAAGGCCAAGGTCCTTGGTGTAATATTACAAGCAAACTTGAAGTGGACTGCACATGTGATAATGATTGTGGGCAAAGCTAACCGCCGTCTATACATGATTAGGTGTTTGAAGAAACACGGTCTGAGCACTAGCGACTTAGTACTTGTGTACATAGGGTTTGTCCGCCCCACCCTGGAATACGCCTGCCAGGTTTGGCACCCTGGGCTTACAGTAGAACTGTCATGTATGATTGAGCGTGTCCAAGCCAGGGCCTGTAAGATCATTCTTGGTCGCTCTTTCAGTTCCTACAGTTCAGCACTACTGATTTGTAAACTAGAACCTCTGCATGTAAGGCGTAAAGCTCTCTGTCTGAAGTATGCCAGATCTATTGTTCATTCTGAGGTTTTCAACTGCTGGCTACCACCACGCCGCTCTGAGGCACATGGTAGGGACCTAAGAAATTCCGACAACTTCAGCCAGTTTAAGTGCCGAACATCGCGTTTCAGGAATACCACGCTGCCTTATTGTATCGATCTGTTAAACTCACATTAGACTTTGAAGTGTCACATTTTAATCATTCAGAATGAGATCGATTTTATAATTGACATAGATATATATCTACCTGATGGTGTGCAGATCCACACTTTTAAATTGTAAATGTGTAGTAGAAATTGTGATAAGTATATTTAGATTAATCCACTTAGGCAAGACATTCCATTGTTTTAGTCCTAAGCGCCAGCCTCTCCTGTAGAATGTACGAGGCAATTTAGTCCTCGGACTATAATCTTGTACATGTCATTGTGTGTTTAAATAAATAAACCAGTTCTCTCAAATCAAACATAAATACAAGACAATATAAAATCACAACTTGATAAGCGCGGCTTTGTGGCCTTGAGGAGTAGTACAGTGACATCACATATTACATGTATTACAATGATAACATTTTACACACATCCCTACGAAGAACTCAAATTTTTTCCTCCAATCAAAAGTGCTGTATAACGTTTAACAAGTTTAAAACACATCCTACTTTACACCTATTATGTTTATACTTCAACGTTTTTCCCCGTCGCATCTGTTGCAGGTACACACACATTGAATCAGCTTGTTTTTCTTCAATCAGAAGTCCTGTAAACATTTCAAAGCTTTTAAACTCTATCTTGTACTTAAAATATGTCTGCGCCAAAAAGTAGTTACTCAAGCAACTGGATATGGTTTTGAAACGGTCAGACGTTTCGGATAGAATCCACTATCCTTCGTCAGTGACACTTAAAATATGTGTCTGTTTTAGGTACTGCCTGCAGTCGGTGTGCCTGGACGGTTTGATCTACCTGATCGGGGCGGACTCCCGGGAGATGTACGTGTTCGACCCGGCGCGCTCCGAGTGGAACCCCGCCGCCTCCATGATCGAGGAGCACGGGAACGGCACCATCGGCGCCGTCAGCGGCAAGATCTACGTCTCGGGAGGCTACTTCACGGACATCACGGAGTGCTACGATCCCGAGGGCGACGCGTGGACCAACGTGGGGACGGTCCCTCAGCTCAGGTGCTACTCCGGATGCGTCACTATCGTCAAACCCAACTTCATAGAGTGGCCTGAGTTGGAAACTTGAGTTTTGAGTCGTACGACTGGTTTGCGACGGACTGAGGACATTCGTGCTGCAGCCGTGCAAAATCGTGAAACCGAACTTAATCGTTAGAGTTGAAAACTTTGTGAGGATTCTCCGGTCACATAAGTCGCACGACAGGCTTGCGACAGGTTTGGGACATTCTTAGAACAATCGTGAGTGTGTTGTATAAAATCGTGAACCCGAACTTACTCGAGCCAGAGTTGGAGATTTGATTTGTGAGGATTCCCCGGTCCATAAGTCGTGCGACAGGTCTGCGACAGATTGGGGACATTCTTAGAACAGTCGTGAAGGTGTCGGCATCATTGCCGGGTGACTGGGGTTGGAAACCTGATTTTTGAGAGCCTGGTCGTATCCATAGTAGAACAAATTTGCGACGACTTGAGGACATTCTGGAGACCGGGCCCCAGCTGGGAGATGTGACGTTAGCCAGAAGCGGTTGCTGATATCTTGCCACGCTCAGATCCTAGGACGGAAACATTGTCCGGCATATGTGACCACTATCCGACATAGCGCGGTCAAAAATGTCGTGAGATCGTCATACGATCGCTAACTTCGGGCATTTATTATACCCGCCTCACATTAGGCGCAATTCGATCGGAAGACTAGTTTATGAACTCTAAATGACATTTTCGTGAGTAAGACGTCCGGTGTTCTCACGAGCATCTTGCGATTTTAAGGGATCGCCGGCAATTTTCGGGAGTCTTACGACGGTCGCGGTGCAGCGAAACTTGTTCTTAACATAAGCGACAAGTCGCAGGAGATCTCCGAGATCGCAGAGC
>NC_049992.1:849990-877369 GCF_000003815.2 Branchiostoma floridae | reverse complement strand
AGCGCAAATCGGATGGCGAACGCCCGTTAGTCGGGCGACGTTCGGGCGACGTTCATCCGACTTCCGATTGTTTACAAATATTGAATTTCTGGGAATGTGAGGGTAATTCTAACATTGTGGCCCCTGTGGCAGTATGTAGGCTGGCTTTGTGACACACTTTCCTTTCTTGTGTCATTTCTATTATGCCCGCGCATTCAATTCATTGGTTAAAAAGATTCCGACAACAAAATAAGCAACATTTATTGATCTCTTGCCTTTTTTGAGCAACGTTTTGTGTTTCCTTGTCCGCGTGCAAGAGGTCATGGGAGGTTCATTATCATAGATTTATTCACCGTCGATCGCACGAGGCTCGCTTGTATGTGAGGGGGACAGATTTTGGGCGAAAAATACGCAAGACCATCTTAAGATCTTAAAATCAGCCGACCTTCCTGCGATCGCGAAGTACTTCCGAAGATCGTATATAATGTGAGGCGGGTATTAGGACAACCATCTACGTCTCCCGCAAAGTTCAGCAAAGTTCAACTCTCTTGGTACTCAAAATCCTGTTTTGGATCCATGTAGCTGGTTGGTTCTGTCACGGCCTGCCTGAAAATCCTATGGCATCAACATCGTACGACAATCGCAGTCTCTACCAGACTCCGGCCTGGCCGAATAGGGGACTTTGGTCAAGTTAGGAAGAAAAGCATAGTAGGAGTTAATGGACCTAGTGAGTGTTAGCCGGCCCGCAAACTGTACTGCTCTGCCATCTAACTCCTCTGGCGTGTTTTCTGTCTTCTTTAGCCAATTTCTACTATTTTTCAGCGACCTGTGGAGCCTGGTAGAGGCTACGACAATCGCACGACCTATGTGACCGCTATCCCACATAACGGGCAGGGAGATCCGATACGTGCTGCCCTCAAAGGTCACCAGGCTATTTACGTTTCTGACTTCCTCACGGGGCATCAATGGAGCTGGCTTTCGTAGGAGTAGATGTATGGATGTGTTTGTTGAAAGAGGTATAGAAGAAAGACAAAGATGTTTGATACGGGATAGATCGAAAAAAAGGAGTAGAGCGAGAACAGACTTCAGAAGTATCGGTGTTGTTTTTTGCCGTTTGTACATACTAGTCTACTTTATAGACAATGAAGTTTTGAAGTTTATTGCATATTCATGCTAGCCTGGAATCCAGCCGTGTTGTGCTTTGGTCGCTCTGCTTCCTTGCGAACACGTCTGGCCTTCGTTAGGATTGGAACAATCGGCCCTTACGTCACTAATGAGTCGAAAGATAGAAGTAGTGTTCCGTTCGATTACAAACTGTAAACATGATTGTGTTCGATTTCCACCTTGGTGGTGCTAACAACCAATCAGAAATTGCGCACATAAAGTGTGCGAATATTGAAATGCCGATCGTTCAAATGGTAACGAAGGCCAGTCGTATTGGCAGGAAGCGTACCTCAGGGGAGCGACCAAAGCACAATACGGCTGGATTCCAGACTATATTCATGCCTCCCTGGGGTTAAATGCAGTAAGTCGTATACAAGGAGACTGATAGGTATCGGACACGTTGAGTCGGGTCAAGTGACTACCTTGATGGTTGTAATATTATCATATTATGTTGTTTCTCCACATGCTTTATTTATATTTCGTTTTATATGGAGCTGCGTTGTAATATTGTACCGTACAGGTATTCAAAGTTTAATGTACTGGAGTGTGAGAAACCTTGTATTTTTACAAAGCGTATGTACAGATTATATGATATGTGATAATACGACATACTGTTTAGGTTTACTATTTCATGTTCTAAAAGCAGGTGTTGGAAAGCAAAATTGTGTACCGTTTTTTAGTTCCTCGTTTCTTTTGCAAACTTCCTTCCTAACGTTCGTAAGAAAAGCGGGAAACAAGAGAACGTTGCGAATTTACCTCCCTACGTCTGCTTGGAGTCTATGGTTTCCATGGAAGTCTGCAGAGATATCGCTTAAGTTTACAATTTATCAAGTAAGGATCAGATACAGTAAATAAAAGAACTTTTGACTTTTATTTTTGTCCATTTTATTCTTGATTCACTCCAGTCAAACATGTCATATCTACCACTGAACTCAAACTTCAGCATAACCACTAATAATCCGAAATGTGCGTTTCGGAAAGACAAACAAGAATGGCCTTTTTTTGTAGTATGATTAACAAAAGTATATATCAAATAAGTAATAATTTTAATGCTTAAATAATTGTCGTGGACTAATTCATTCTATAAAAGGACTACATCATATATGTATGTATGTAATAAGACTATATACTTGTATACTTTTCTATATATGATAAAAACTCCATGAAAACACTAAAAGTACATGCTATCTTACAAAATACCCAAACGAAACATTACATAAGGAGCGCTTATATGTTATATCAGAAGCGCCCGGCAACAAAAACAACCAGTCTCTAGTTATTTTAGTTACGGTCATCTGCATCTAATACTCACATTGAACAGTTTTCTCCATAGACACTTTATCTGAGCTACCTTCTCTACTTTGTTGTTGGAGGGTCTGCATAGGGGCGCCCAACAAGGCTTTACACTGCATTCAGAAGGACCCCCTACGTTTGATGCTAACATCAAGGAAGACATTTACGCAAACTTTGATTGTCTAGCTACGAACTTCGTGGATACGATGAGTTTCCTTGCGAATTATGGGAAATTAAAATCAGCTGCTTACACCTCACGGAAACGGGGCATGCAGGCCTCTTGTGGGTCACATTTTTGTCAAGTTTGTATCACAAAAAGCCCCTACAATACAAAGCCTTACTTGTCGGCATTATAGACTACGTAAGAAGTAGTATTTTGTGGATAAATGAGTGTGATCAGACTTAGTAGAGAAGTATGCTGACCTGATCATAATCATACATCTCAGCCTCTCTGATTCCGTCACGTGATAAGACCCTGGAACAGTAAAAGTCATTTAATTGCACAACTTACTTGCAATTATCCGGCTGGTACAATAATGCGAAGTTATCCAGCTGGACCGCACCGGTTTGGGATTTGGGGATTGCATGCAGTTATTAATTAAATTAACAGAAGTGTGCGTTAATCCGTTGTGCAATTAACTGGCTTCTTGGCTCGTTGCTTCTAAACAAAGTCCCCGTACAATAAATGATGTTACTTGTCAGTATATTACAGACAACGTAAAAAGACTATTAGTATTTTGTGCACAACTGTGTGTGATCAGATTTAGTACACAAAATGGCATTATGCTGGCCTGATTTTCATGGACACAGACTTCAGGGAGTAATACCCGCCTCTCCAGTGGTGCCACAGCACACCTTGCACGAGCGGACAGGAGCTCCCACAGTTGCCCAGGTAACGGCCGTTGAGGTAGGAGTAGCCGCATTTGTTAAACCACCAGCCGCCCTGTCCGTACCGCTGAGAACAACTGCCGCTGCTGGCATCATTGTCCCTGTCCACGGTGGAGAATCTCTGTCCGTTGTTGGAGGGCCGGCCAGTCATGGAGTCTCCCGCGTTGCCTGAATACCCGGAAATGTGCAGCCGGTACTGGTCCGACTCACCGGACACCCTGAATCGAAAGACACAGTACCATGGAGTCATTTCTTTCACATGGAACTTACCGCCAGTCTACAATAAATGCATCCAGCAATCCACACCAGATATTTAGCTGAAAACAAGCAATAGATAACAAAGTAAAAGAAAAAAATCCATTTACATTTTCCGTTGGGAAGAACATCGTGCTAAAGGCGCGGTCACATAGTTGGTGGGATCGTCCTACGGTCGCTAACTTGGGGCATTTTTAGGACAGCCATGCATGTGTCCTACCATGTTCAGCTGTCTTGCTGCACAAAACGCTCTCTTGGATCCTTGTGAGTAGTTGGCTCTGTTACTGCCTGCTTAAAAATCCTATCATCAAAATCGTACGACGATCGAACGACCTACATGTGACCGCGCCTTAAAGGCCGGTGCCATTTGAGGGCTAAAAGAAACCGGTTGGGGCTAAACGCTTCCAGGTTGATGAATATTTAGTTTTGAGTTGCTTGGATATCCCAGCATTCATATGAGGATACATTTATGTTTATGTTTTCTTGCCTGTCCTGGCCTGAAGTAAGTAGAAAATCGTGACACCAATTTGCGCGTCTTGTGGAACACAAGTTTTAAGATTGAGATCTACTTTTCCAAGGCCTTCTTCCTCCTGTGTACGTAGATAATATGTAGATATCATGTATTCCCAGGGGACTTCCAGCCTATGATATCCGTTCAGGATCCTGACTGTGAGAAGCACCAACCTAAATGTGCTGTACTCTGCAAATGCGTGCTTCTCTTCCCAGACCTGAAAATCAATTGTACAACATGTATCTTGTATTTCCATAAGACTTTTTAAAATTTGATTTGTGCCCAGAATTCCCACTAGAGGGATCGGAGGAGTACCAACCTAAAAGTGCTGTATTCTGCGAATGTTTGATTCTCTTCCCAATCCTGGAGATCAACTCGCAGCGTGTAGTTCTTCTGATTGGTCAGGAGGTGGATGTTCTCGTTCCCCAGCCAGTACTCCCCGTTCTTGTTCCCAAAGCCTAGTTTGTACTCCTCCCAGGTCCGATTGAAGGGAACCGACCCGTCCTGCCGCCGCTGGATCACAGTCCACCCGCCTCCTGTGCGAAACACTCTTTATTAGTTTGTAAACAGAAAAGGAGTATAATGATGCCATCACAGAAAGTGTTCGGTCTG
Organism: Branchiostoma floridae; assembly: GCF_000003815.2. Taxonomy (NCBI): domain Eukaryota; kingdom Metazoa; phylum Chordata; class Leptocardii; order Amphioxiformes; family Branchiostomatidae; genus Branchiostoma; species Branchiostoma floridae. Next base: position 872,667 of record NC_049992.1, on the reverse strand, counting down.
TCACTGAAAAGATCGATTACAGCTGCCAGGACTCGTGATTGTTTTCTGAATGCCAAATTGTCTAATGTGAAATATATTAGGCCAAGGAGGTTAAAAAGATGGAAGCTGACCAGGGTTTCTGAGGGCAAACCCTGCTTCACACCTGCGTGAATGGCAGATCCACCATCACTTTTTATCATCATTATCATCATCATAGGTACCCTCAGATGACCCCGCGAGAGGCAAAGTAGGGGGGGGGGGGTTGAGGTCCCGGGTAAGGGCGCGCAGCCCTCCTGCCTGGCACGGAAGCACTCAACGGTGGCAACACTTACTACTGCGCCAGGCAGGGAATTCCACTCCTGAATTGTTCTGGGAAGGTATGAGAATTTGTATGTGTCTGTGCGGGCGAAAATTGGCTGGTACTTGAGTTGGTGGATACCCCGAGTACGCCCTTGGGTAGGTTTGAGCAAGTTCCCTGTATCTATATTGATCCTGTTATTAACAAGCTTATAAAAAAATGTGAGGCGGGCTATAAAAAAAAAAGATGAGGCGGGCGGGTGTATCAGTTGGGTGAAGTCAGGTCATTTTCATCTGTTTTCCGTGCAACAATGACCTTTGGTTATACATTAGACAATAACGCTTCTCAGTACTAACAACTGAACACCATCAGCACTATAACAATAGTATCGCCTACATATCACTACTGGTAAAACAAGGTCACATACCGGGGGGCCCAAAATCAACCCTGATCTTCGTCTTCCCAACTTCTACCAACATACCAAATATCATTTTAATCAATTGAGATGTTATTGAGTTATGCTGACCACAAGTATCCGGACACACAAACAGACACACACAGACATGCACAGACACACCAAAAACTATACCTCCATTTTTTCATGGAGGTAATAACTTACAGCAATCCCCGTGTGATTACACTACGTTTACCTGCAGTATCCATGTCACAGTAGGCCTGCACACCGGACGGGAGGGAGCCGAGTGGGTAGACTCCACTGGTCGTCTGTTCGGAGGATTTATATGCAGCACAGTCTTCCTCTAGAAACGGCAGGTAGTCAATGTTAAGATTGAGGTTGGCATATCCTATTTACAAAAAAAAAATTCTAAAAGTCAATACATTAGGAAAGAGTTGCAGATTGATCACCGGAAATGTTAATATCGCAACATAACGTGTGTCGATTTATGTTCGAACTGTGTAAGTCCAAAAACGTGGGATCAAATATAGAGCAAAACAAATATTTCTAATGGGAAATTCGGGAGTAATGTGAGAAAAAGAGAATTCCAAATGAATGACGGAGGTCGTATATAGCGTCACCGGACCAGGACGAGCTGAATCGATTGCATCACAACGTTTCTATGACGTAAAGAATGCATTGTGCCGAGTAATGTTTGTGTATGTCTCTCTGTGCGTGACATGTTAATGTGCATCACTGCGTCACTGTATGACAGCATCATGACCCTGAGATACTCGGACACAACTCACCCGCAGGAGTAGCAGCTGTGGTCAGGGGTTCTGTGGTCACGGGGGTATCAGAGGTCACATAGGTTTCAGTGGTCGGCTCCGTACAGCAGCGCTGTAACAAAACATACGGCAAACAATGCATTGTTTCCACTATCATCTTAACATGAATGGGGCCTGAATGATGATAGCCATTCCTCAAAAGGTTGAAAGAGGTAAAGACAACACCAACCCAAACACACAGACAACCGTTCCACGCACCCACAAAAAACAACACAAAATTGTAATGTTCGCGTGTGTTCTGATTTACAGGAGCCCTGTAGGAAAACTTTAAATATTTGTACATATTGTTTCTTTCTGTTCTACTCGCCCCTCTTGGCGTTTCAATTTTGATAAATATTTATATATGTTATTATTTATAGCTGACCCTGACACACGCTGTCACTCCGAGCAGGACATATGGTTGGCACTCAAGTTCATTTGGTGTCACGCACATCTTTCTTCATTTAGAAGACAACCAAAACCGTGTCAGACGACCTGGCGTCCATATGGGTTTCCTGGCGATCAGCCCAGACTGTGGCGCAGGACAGACCCAGACGGAAGAAAAAAGTCATACAACGGCACCGTGGCACGGGGCTATATATTAAAACTTACAATTCTACGAGCCAAAATTCAGATAAAACACCATCAAAATGTCCACAATAGCATGACCAGAACAGGAGATAGGAAAAGCGGACTTTCGCAGCAATATGGAAATAATCGAATCGTAATTGAACTTGTCCTACCAACATACCAAACATTATATAAAGGTTCATTCAAAATTCTGAGTTATGTACAAAAACCACCCAGTCACTCACAAACTGTCAAACACACAAGGAGCACCAAAGACATGGCCTTCTTGGCACAGGTTATGAGGGTCAGTCCCATAATAACAATAGGCCCAGTGTATCGGAACCCTTCACCCTCTGTTGGCCTAAACGGTTATGCGTAAAAATGACGATGGTTTCCGTCATTTGCATAATTATCGTATTCGGAAGCAGGATAAAGTCAATGACCCTGAGGGGCAAAGTCAAAGGTAATAAGGGTCTACTCAGTATTGCCTCATAATCATATGCCCCGTATATTCTTCCACTCTGCTGGCCTCATCTGTCATGCAAAGTAGATGGTGTTGACTACCCTAATTTGCATAATTGCCGTCTTCAGAAGCAGGATGAGGTCAGTGACCTTAATTAGAGTAAGGGCAAAGGTCAAGTGGGTCAGCTCTAAGTTTTATAGACTCCATGTATTCCTCGCACTCTGTTTGCCTCATCTGTTATGCGTGGAAAACGATAATGACTCGCATAATTTGCATAATTGCCTTATTCGGGAGCGGGAGTAGGTCAATGACCCTGATTAGAGTATGGTTGAAAATATAGTGGCGACAAAAAGTCAATGTTATCTACGCTTGGGCTACGGCTGGAGATTCGACACGGAGGTTCTGATAGTGCCTCGATCGATGTCGCTCATAAAAGCGTCCGAATAAGAATTGTACGCCAAGTAAATATTTTTGTCACTCTTCAAAAAGTGTCAAGAAATAGAACACCTTTCGTAGTCTGAGGTAAATAAACCGTGCTTTACCTGTGTTTGGAAACGCGCTTCGAGTTCTTGTATCCGCCGTGTCAGGTTCTGTTCCAGCTGTGCGCCCCTGACTCTCTCCTCCGACAGTTCAGCAGACAAACTGTCAACCCTGGACAGCAGAGTCTCCACCAGAGACGACAAACGATCCACCTGGTTTCTTAAGAGACCCAGGGCCTCGGTGTTGGAGGTTGAGCTGGTTGTACCACCGTCCTGGGCTCGGGCAGGGTTTAAACTACCGGACAGCAGGAAGACTGCGAGCAGCAAGACATTCGCCATTTTTGAGGACAACTCGACTGAACGATCTACAGGCAATGGGAAGGAACCGACATTTGAGTCGCGCTGTCGAGCCCCCGTGTAAGGACAGGAGCATGCGTGTTTTTAGAATCTGGGGTCATGTTATGACATGTACGTGACCTCTGAATGCCAGTTCGAGCTCATAGCCCGGACTGACCGACTGGCACGGAGTGAAATCGTCGTGCCATTTCATTCTTATGGATGTAGCTCGTTAAGGGGTCGGAGTTGACATCGTTTTCTAGTCCCTCGTTACTTTTGCAAACTTCCTTCCTAACGTTAGTAACAAAAACGGGAAACAAGAAAACGTTGCGAATTTACCTCCCAACGTCTGCTTGGAGTCTATGGTTTCCACGGAAGTCTGCAGAGATAACCCTTAAGGTCACAATTTATCAAGTAATGGTCAGATACAGTAAATAAAAGAACTTTTGACTTTTATTTTTGTCCATTTTATTCTTGATTCACTCCAGTCAAACATGTCGTATCTACCACTGAACTCAAACTTCAGCATGACCTCTAATCCGAAATGTGCGTTTCGGAAAGACAAACAAGAATGGCCTTTTTTTGTAGTATGATTAACAAAAGTATATATCAAATAAGTAATAATTTTAATGCTTAAATAATTGTCGTGGACTAATTCATTCTATAAAAGGACTACATCATATATGTATGTATGTAATAAGACTATATACTTGTATACTTTTCTATATATGATAAAAACTCCATGAAAACACTAAAAGTACATGCTATCTTACAAAATACCCAAACGAAACATTACATAAGGAGCGCTTATATGTTATATCAGAAGCGCCCGGCAACAAAAACAACCAGTCTCTAGTTATTTTAGTTACGGTCATCTGCATCTAATACTCACATTGAACAGTTTTCTCCATAGACACTTTATCTGAGCTACCTTCTCTACTTTGTTGTTGGAGGGTCTGCATAGGGGCGCCCAACAAGGCTTTACACTGCATTCAGAAGGACCCCCTACGTTTGATGCTAACATCAAGGAAGACATTTACGCAAACTTTGATTGTCTAGCTACGAACTTCGTGGATACGATGAGTTTCCTTGCGAATTATGGGAAATTAAAATCAGCTGCTTACACCTCACGGAAACGGGGCATGCAGGCCTCTTGTGGGTCACATTTTTGTCAAGTTTGTATCACAAAAAGCCCCTACAATATAAAGTATTACTTGTCGGCATTATAGACTACGTAAGAAGTAGTATTTTGTGGATAAATGGGTGTGATCAGACTTAGTAGAGAAGTATGCTGACCTGATCATAATCATACATCTAAGCCTCTCTGATTCTGTCACGTGATAAGACCCTGGAACAGTAAAAGTCATTTAATTGCACAACTTACTTGCAATTATCCGGCTGGTACAATAATGCGAAGTTATCCAGCTGGACCGCACCGGTTTGGGATTTGGGGATTGCATGCAGTTATTAATTAAATTAACAGAAGTGTGCGTTAATCCGTTGTGCAATTAACTGGCTTCTTGGCTCGTTGCTTCTAAGTTTGTTACAAACAAAGCCCCGTACAATAAAGGGTATTACTTGTCAGTATATTACAGACAACGTAAAAAGACTCCACTTGCCCTTTTGCCCCTTTCCCATCGCTACAGGACTTGGACGGGGGGGGGGGGGGGGGCCCTGGGCTGGCCAAAAAGCCTGCGCTGGGGGCAAACTATTACTATGTATTTCGCGCCCAACTGGGTATGATCAGATTTAGTACACAAGATGGCGTTATGCTGGCCTGAGTTTCATAGACACAGACTTCAGGGAGCTCGAGTACCTCACGCCTCTCCAGCCGTACCACATCACACCTTGCCTGAATGGACAGGAGTTCCCACAATTGCCCAGGTAGTGGCCGTTGAGGAGGGACCAGCTGCAGGCCCGAAACCACCAGCCGCCCTGTCCGTACTGCTGGGAACAATGGCTGCTGCTGACATCATTGTCCCTGTCCACAGTGGAGAACCTCCGCCCGTTGTTGTGAGCCATGGAGTCTCCCGCGGTGCCTGAATACCCGGAAATGTGCAGCCGGTACCCGTCCGACTCACCGGACACCCTGGATGGGAACATTTACAGTTTTTTGTTTTAAACGAAAAAGTGCTGTGATCGAGCACAGGAGATGGCTTTCGTTTCCCACTGTGGCACAACATAAGCACAGATGTGCGCGTGCTTGTGTAAGGAACATTGGAAAACTAACTTTTATGTTGAACTAACCAAATAGCAAGAAATGTTTATCTTGATGTGTGCCACAGTATGTAAAATATGGTAAATGAAGACAGAGTACTTACAACTATGTTCAGAAATGCACATTAGCCATTTGAGGGTCATTCGACTAATAAAACAAGTAATAACAAAATATGACAAAATTCATGTACATTTTAATTTGGGAAGAAGTGATAAGGAATGGCTAAATTTCCCCAGGTTGATAAAAAAATTTCTTTTGAGTTGTTCGGTCGACCCCTCTTTGAGCGCATATGGATATCCCAGCATTTTGGTCATTCGAGGTTTAATAGGTTTACTTCTTGAATCTGCTGGTCGGAATTAAGCAGAAAATCAGGACACCTATTTGTGTTGCTTGTGAGTAGAACAGGAGTTTTAGCCTATGTGTATCTAGACATCATGTGTTTCCATGGGACTTCATGACTGTAATCTGTGCCCAGAATTCCCACTAGAGGGAAAGGAGGAGTACCAACCTAAATGTGCTATATTCTGCGAATGTTTGCTTCTCTTCCCAATCCTGGAGATCAATTCGCAGCACATAGTCCTTCTGATTGGTCAGGAGGTGGATGTTCTCGTTCCCTAGCCAGTACTCTCCGCTCTTGTTCCCAAAGCCCAGTTTGTACTCCTCCCAGGTCCGGTTGAAGGGAACCGACCCGTCCTGCCGCCGCTGGATCACAGTCCACCCGCCTCCTGGGGAAAACACCCTTAGTTATTTTGTAGACTGAGTTTGAATTATAACATCACAGAACGTCTTTGCTCTGCCACTGGGACCCAGCCTGGGTACCATCCGGATAGTTCGCTCCGACGTTTATATGCAGTCGCTTCTCTCCTATTCCAGAAGGGAACTTAGGAGCAAACTACCACCCGGATGGTACTCAGGCTAGCTCGGACTCGGTGTTCTGTATTCCAGCTTGTCTTGTGTGATAATGAATATGAAAATTGAAAAAAAAACTGAAATATTTCATGCAGGTATGAGGTCTCCGAACTCTTGTTTTTATCTGTTTTACGGTGACACTTGCTATACATTAGACAATGAAACTTCCATTGAAACGACTTTGCAAAGCTAAAAAGGGGACAAGACAACTTACAGCAACTCCCTCGTGACTATATATTAGTACAGTACCTGCAGTATCCATGTCACAGCGTTACTACACACTAGTACATTACCTGCTGTATCCATGTCACAGCGTTACTACACACTTCTGTAACAGTATCTGCTGTATCCATGACACAGCGTTACTACACACTACTGTAACAGTACCTGCTGTATCCATGTCACAGCGTTACTACACACTACTGTAACAGTACCTGCTGTCTTCATGTCACAGCGTTACTACACACTTCTGTAACAGTACCTGCTGTATCCATGTCACAGCGTTACTACACACTACTGTCACAGTACCTGCTGTATCCATGTCACAGCGTTACTACACACTAGTATATTACCTGCTGTATCCATGTCACAGCGTTACTACACACTACTGTAACAGTACCTGCTGTGTCCATGTCACAGTGTTACTACACACTACTGTAACAGTACCTGCTGTCTCCATGTCACAGCGTTACTACACACTACTGTAACAGTACCTGCTGTATCCATGTCACAGCGGTACTACACACTACTGTAACAGTACCTGCTGTATCCATGTCACAGCGTTACTACACACTACTGTAACAGTACCTGCTGTGTCCATGTCACAGCGTTATTACACACTAGTACAGTACCTGCTGTATCCATGTCACAGTAGGCCTGCACACCGGACGGGAGGGAGCCGAGTGTGTACACTCCGCTGGTCGTCTGTCCGGAGGATTTATATGCAGCACAGTCTGCCTCTGACAGTAAATAGCAGTAAATAGAGTTGATTTTAAGATTGTGATTCACATGTCTAATTTACAACTAACTATTCTAAACATTGATATGTTTGGCAGAAGTACAAAATGTAGCTGGACGGCGGCAATATTGGTAACTTGTTTACACAATCTCTCGCTGGCTGGGGTTAACGAACCCTGCCCTAGGGGCAGTAACTGTACGGCTGGCCCCTAGCTAGGAGCGCGATTTTAGTCAGGCTATATTGGTGACATTAAAGTCAAAAATGGATCACTAAACTGTAGGCATACACAGTAGAAAGATATTTGTACTGGAACTTCGGGACTAATGTGGAAAAATTTCAAAATGAATAATGGAGGTCGTAAATAACATCTAGGATGAATTGAATTGATTGCATGATTGTTTGTATGACGTTAGGAATTGTACCGAGTAATCTTTGTGTATGCCTATCTGAAAACACCACATATGTACATAATCACTGCGTCACTGTAAGGCAGAACACATGCACGTGCAGCATCACAATAGTGAGATACTCGGACCCTCCAACTCACCTGCATGAAAAGCTTTCAGAATAGAAAGCTGTAACAAAGAGGACAGGTAATACATAAAGATAGGGTAAACAATTGTGTTTACAAGTACAAGCTAGTGGCAACACAAAAATTTCTATTCCCTTGAATTGATTGAATGCCAAATGTTGCTTTGTGCGCTAACATCACCTTATTCCTTATCTACTTTGCAATATCTAAAGTATCACTAGTCAGAGACGCTTGATTGTGTTAAAGGGCCACAGCCAGTGGTAGACAAGTAGTACTGGTCAAGCTACAGAATTGCCTATTCTGCTAGATCGCAATCTCATCCCTAATATATGTAGTCATTTGCAGCATATGAAACTTTTTTTTTCATTTATTCGCGTTTTTGTTTACCTGGGACTGCAGACGAGTTTCTTGGTCCCGTAACCTATCACCAAAACGGTCCACCTTTGACGTGAGATCGGACTGTTGACTCTGTAAGGTTTCCACCACTGACGACAGACGATCCACTTTGACACGGTCCGTTTCCTCCCTGATCTTCATGGACACAGACTTGAGGGAGGAGCCCAAACTGTCCACCTTCGACGACAGACGATCCACTCTAATGCGGTCCGTTTCCTCCCTGATCTTCATAGACACAGACTTCAGAGAGTAGCTCCCGCCTCTCCAGTGGTACCACATCACACCCCGTGATAACGGACAGGTGTTCCCACAGTTGCCCAGGTAGGGACCATTGAGGAAGGAGTTGCCACAGCTCCGATACCACCAGCCGCCCTGACCGTACAGCTGAGAACAGTCGATGTTGCTGACATCATTGTCCCTGTCCACAGTGGAGAACCTACCCCCGTTGTTGTCCAGTGAGTCTCCCGCGGTGCCTGAATACCCGGAGATGTGCAGCCGGTACTGGTCCGACTCATCGGACACCCTGGATGAGATATTAGAAGACACAAATGTTAGTTGTATTAAGATGATTGTATACCAGGCAGAGTTTGTCTATTGGTCACAATGAAGAGTATTATTATTGTAAAAAATGTCATCATTACGATCTTAAAAAGATGACGTAAAGTAAATCTCATGTAGGCAGAATCTATTCTAACCATAGTTATCACTGAAGTGATTTGAGGCTGCCCTGTTTGGTTGTTCTGTATGCGCTTGTGTAAGTAGCAGGCAGCAAAAGGAAGACATCTTTAAATAACACTTTTTTTGCTATTTCTAGGCTCTTTGTCCAGAAGGAAAAAAAACGATACGGTGCAAACTAGTCCAGGTTGATATAAAGGGTTTTCGGAAAAACCTGTCCAGTCCGGAATGCAGAAAACCCTGTCCAGTCTGAAAAGAGGGTCTGCATGGGGTTATACGTTGTAAGCTACTAAGTACTAGTATACAACAACATTTTTATCTTTAGTATGGCTAAGCACAGAAATAACATCAACTTGAAGTGTGACACAACCAGCTGCTGCCGCGCCGCGTGCCTGCGAAGCTGGTGTGTTACGCCGAACGGCGGTTATACCGGCTATATAGATACAGATACAGATACAATGTCGTACAAAAATTATAACTTAACAAAAATCATCCATCATTGCTACTTCTGTGCATCATATAAAAAACTTCTACTCTTTAAGTGTTTGAGACTGAACGGCATAATTTTGCAAATAAAACACTTTTTTTTAAATGATACATAGTTCTATATAGCTCACAACTTGCCTCTAAAGCCTCTAGGGTTTGAAAAATGCCATCTCGGCTTTATTGTAGGGCATTGTAAAATATATGTAATGTTATAACATCGTGTACTAAAGTCGTGTTGATATTGGAATCTTTCGCAGTCATTGTATTAAACCGGGATTTAAACAGACCAGCTCTCAAAATGAGTGCTGCACACTTACCATTTAAAGAAAACCTTTCAAAGCCTGGCTTTGTAATGTATTGCCACTAATTAACAATCCGAAATTGACGGACACTCCCTATCCATTGTTTGATGGACAATGGGTGTAATTATCTCCTCCTCACGTCCTACCAGATAAGTGTTAATTGGGTACTTTGCATTTGACAGAGCTGACTTTGTGTGCATGCATATTACACCTTTGGGTCACTCATTATGCTGCCGAGTCTATGGTTATGTGTATCTGTTTAGCGAAAGTGCTGTCTAAAGTAATAGTTTTAAGTATTGCCAGGAACCCCTATGCAGACCCTCTTTTCAGACTGGACAGGGTTTTCCGCCCCATTTCCCTGTCTGGACTGGACAGGGTTTTCCGAAAACCCTTATAGGGGTTATTACTCGTTCTCTCTGGTGTGTTGGTTCTTTGTTGACCTTTACTGAGCGCCTGGATGTCCCAACATTTGAGGTCATCTGAGGTCATGTTTACTTCTTACCCCAGCTGATCAGAAAATGAGCAGTAGAGCATCTTGTTTTGTGTGTGGCTGCGAGCGAGACTGTATTGGCTTTGCCCTAGAACAGGATGAAAGTGCATTTCCAGTCATTATGTATATTTCAATGAGACTTCCTAGATGTATTTGATATCCTTCTTAGAATTGTCATTCTAAGAAGTACCAACCTAAATGTGCTATACTCTGCGAAAGTCTGGTTCCCTTCCCAATCCTGAAGTTCAATCCGCAGCGAGTACTCTTTCTGATTGGTCAGGAGGTGGATGTTCTCGTTCCCCAGCCAATACTCCCCGTCCTTGTTCCCAAAGCCCAGTTTGTACTCCTCCCAAGTCCGGTTGAAGGGAACCGATCCGCCCAGCCGCCGCTGGATTACAGTCCAGCCTCCTCCTGTACATGTGTGGTCGCCAAAATCAAGGGAAAACACACCCTTAATTACGTTCTAGATTATAAAAGATTTTGCATGACAGCTGTATGCTGGCGTTTAGTGTAGGGTTGTTGACTCAGGACCTTAAGGTCGAATACCGATGTTGTGCCCTTTGAAAAAGCACTAAAATACACCAACCATGTCTGATGTGTAAATGAGTATCTAGCTTCGGGTATAGGGACGTCCTAGCAACCTTCAAAGACGTCTAGGGGCGCTGGCTTTTGATTTTAGGGAGTGCTGATTCGCAAATTTCAACATGGGCTAAGGTTCCCTAATGTGGATACTCGCTCTTAGCCAATGTTGAAATACGCGAATCAGCGAAAACCTCGAAAGATAGCGCTAGGACGCAAGGACGTCTCTAGGATTGGTCGTTAAAAGCGTGAATTAAGAACCCAGCTCAATTATCAAAAAGAGGAGGGGTCGTTCAACAATAGTATCGCCTGTAAATCACTACTGGTAAAATAACTTACAGCATTCCCCTTGTGACTGTGTACAAGTACAGTTACTGTACCTGCTGTCTCCATATCACAGTAGGCCTGCACACCGGACGGGAGGGAGCCGAGTGGGTAGACTCCGCTGGTCAGCCCGGAGGATTTATATGCAGCACAGTCTGGAAACGGTAAGTAACATGTCTATACGACTATCTAAAGACATCATATCTACTAATGATTTGTTGACATGTCCAAGTGAAATAGAGCGCATTATATCGACCGCATGTGAGAGCGTAGGACCCCGGCTAGATTTTCGAGCAACCACAATAACATAAAGACATCGTATTTCTCTGACCACTGAGGCAACAGAGGGAGAAATGAAGAGGAGATCAGTGCCTCTGCTTGACACATTATTTACGACATGTCAAAGACCTATGAGGGGAATCTGCCCTAATCATGGTTTAAACGATATAACGCAGCGACAGTAGTGCAAGTAGATGGGAGACAGGAATAGAGAGGAGAGGGTATGACAACGTGGATTAAAAATCGATGTAAGATCACTGCAACTCTCGTGGGTCTGTCACCATTTTCGGTCGAAGTACCCCTCTCTCGCTGCTTTTCCGTTGTCGACGCGTCGTGCAACATCAGAACCATAGGATACTGTAAATGCAGAAATGTTCCCGGTGGTTTTATGTTCGTTGTTTTCGCGGTGACCTCTTCACCGCAAACTTTGAATCACCGAGAACATTTTTCCATTATAGTATGAGACTGCAGTCTATGGCGCTACCGCGAACTTAAAACCACCGCGAAAACTCATTTTCCCGCTACCGCGAAGTTAATCCCCGCGAACTTAAATGCATTTACAATACTCGGAACGGTACCCTCCAACTCACCTGCAGGAGGGGCCGGGGATTCAATGGTCGGCTCCGCACAGCAGCGCTGTGATAAAGGTGGCACATGTGAAAATAGAAAAACAAAAACTTGTGCTTAAAATCTTCGGTATATTAGATCCACAACCTTGTAATTCAGACATCTGGAACTTTAGAACTTATCAAAAGTGCAAAATAATTAAACTGATATATGTAAATCAGGCCATTAAACGATTCAGGGTATCGCCATTCTGATCCCATTAATGTAAAAATGATAATGGAGGTTATATATATTGTTTCACAAGGATTTATAATCGTATCAGGTTACAAAAGGACATCGAGAGAGACGAAAACCAATAGAAAATTCGGTGTCCCTGCAATACTGTACATGTCCCTGTAAATAATCTGCATGCAGGCCGATAGTTTGAATATCTGTTCGACGTATTTACAGCTGACCCTGCCACGCGCAAACCTAGTGTTTACGTACTCTCCAAGCAGAGGTTTAATAGGCTCTGACCTTTTTTTAAACGTTTTTTAGTCGTTTTTATCGGGCTTTTTTATGCTGTATTGTATCTAGTATTGTCAAAACTGGCTGGTGTACTTCAAGAAAAATGACAAAATAGAAAGCCCAATAAAAACGACTAAAAACGTTAAAAACAGCCAGAGCCTAACCTCTGCTTGGAGAATAGCGTTTACGCAGACCTAGTGTTTGTACAGTAATCAGAATCTGATCCGAGTACTACACTTGGCAAGGACAAAAGTTCATTTGGTGTCACGCATATGTTACTTCATTTAGGAGACAACCAAAACAGTGTCAGACGACCTGGCGTCCATAGGGCTATTCGGGCGATGAGCCCAGACTGTGGTGTAGGACAAACCCAGATGGGAAAACGTGCTTGGAGTTCAAAGTTATACAACTTCTTACTAGCCGAAATTCAACAAAAAGCACCAGTACCATATTGACCACAGCATGACCAGAACATGAGATATGAAAAGCAGACTTTCTGCTTCGGTAACATGGAAATAATCGAACCATAATCGAACTTGTCCTTCCACGTGTGGTCATACAGAACATCACGCATACTAGTCGTAATCAACATATTCTGAGCTATGCTGTCCACAAAAGCACCTGTCCACCCAAAAAATTGTCAAACATACAAAAGGCACCGAAAAGATGACATTGTTGGCAAAGGCAATGAGGGTCTGCTTTTAAGAACGGGACTGTACGATAAATATTTTCTGAAAATGTTAAGAAATAGAACGCCTTTTGTAATCTAAGGTATGTGATCCGTGCTTTACCTGAATTTCTAGTTCTTGTATCCGCCGTGTCAGATTCCGTTCCAGCTGTGCACCCCTGACTCTCTCCTCCGACAATTCAGCAGACAAACTGTCCACCCTGGACAGCAGAGTTTCCACGAGCGACGACAGGCGGTCCACTTTTTTCGAGCGGCCACGATTATTCAACCGACCCGTTTCCTCCTTGGTCCGTCGCTTGGGGGCCTCAGTGTTGGTGGTTGTTTGGCCCGTCGGAACAAGAGATCGGGCACTTCTATCTTTCTCCGATGAAACTTCTGCAGAATGTCTATCAACCCTGGAGACACATTTCTTCTCTTGTACCAGCAGTGTTTCCACCAGCGACGACAGGCGATCAACTTGATTCTGTAATCGGCCCGTTTCCTCCCTGGTCTCGGCGATCTGCCTCTCGAGGGCCTCGGTGTTGGTGGTTGAGATGATTATGCTGGTGTCCTGCGCTCGGGTAGGAAAACTATTGGACAGAAGGAAGGCAGCGAGCAGCAAGACATTCGCCATCTTGAAACTGATGGGCTGAGTAAACTAATAACAGATAACGCGCTCCTAGTACAGGGCTGAACGACCGCCAGCTAAGGAGGAACTAATGTCAAAGCGTGTCAGGCTGAATTTGGCTGCCGGAAAATGGCAAGGAGCCAAGTTCATTTGGTGTCACGCAGTTTTAGGCCTAAGAAAAACATGGGGTGTTTCCGATTAGGGGTATGAGAGAGAAAGGAGGAGAACACGTCGGAAAATGATTCTAGAAAGCGTTTTCATCACTCAGAGTGTAACGGGTGAGGCTGTGGCGATGGCGTCCCTTACAATGAGTACGTTACGAATAGCTGACGATGTTGGAACTATACGTCAGATCATCAAGAAAGACACGAGAGTCTGCTACAAACTTCTTCCTCCCTCCACTCTTTTCCTAGTCCTCCGCACCTTCATCTGATACATGGGTTCTAAACCTCCCCTTATATATTGTCTAATCGCCTACACATGAAGTTCTCAGAACAAGGTGATACGTTTATTCCTGATTGGTGCTTGTACATGTACATGTATATTCGTGTATAGTACGGCTTAGTCCTCCCCGGAAAATCTTTCAGTTGCTTCTACATACTTGGATAATGCCGTATACACCTTTTTGTTTGTCTGTTCTTCCATACCCGCTAGTGTCACTATGTCAAGACTTCTCTCTTTCTCCTGAATGTTGAGCTCTTGATATATGCTTTCCACCTCATTAAGCAATCTATGTCTGATGTTCTCCTACATTGGGCAACAGTGCAGGAAGTGCTCTATGTTTTCTTTTTCTCCACATGATGTTGTTTATTTGTTGTTTATTAAGAAACCTTTTAGCCCTTACGGGCTAATCTTCCAAGGTTCAATCAACATGAATCAACATTACAATCAACATGAATACATACATTTTAAAAAATACAACAATCACAGGGTATTTACAATAGAGCACAGTGTCTAGAGGTCAGAGTTCTAGTTGACAATGTTTGAGATGGCTTCTTTAAAACTGGACAGTGTACACAGTGACTTAATGTTAGATGGCAATGAGTTCCAGAGCATGATGCACAGTTTGGTAACTCTGTGTCATCTATCCAGGTATCTCTGTGAGCGTCTGTGTGTGTGTCTGTGTTTCTGAGGTAAGCTCAACTCAATAATCTCCTGATGGATTGCAATATTTGGTATGTGGGAAGGTGTTTGGAACATTAAGGTCAAGGTCGGTTTTGGCCCTCCTATTATGTAACCTTGGTACTGCAGCAGAAATTCCATTTTGGGGTACCTTTCACCTAGACCTTGATTTTTAGGTGGCAGATAGATTTTGATGTAAGGAAGACGTGGTTGTGTTTGGCCCACCTATCAGCTTGCTCTGGAACTGCAGGTGCGTTTTTTAAATCTTTCAGAGAATAACGGAACATAGGAACGACAGATTTCCATGATATTTAGTAACCAGGTATCTTTGGCAGAAGATGTACGTAATGAAGTGAAACGTATGTAAATTAAAACTTTATTTGCATATCTAATGAGGAAAAGCTATATTAACAGTGTTTCAAATTGTAGGACACAAATACATATGACCTGTACAGTTTTCGGCAGGTGAAAGATTAGCAGATACCTATTATGCAAATATAAGTCCATAATTTGCATAATTAATGCAAAACTACCACAATTCCTCCAAGTGGCAAATGATTGGATTGTCAACATTGTGACCTATGTAAGTTAGTTAAAGGTCTACATAACCAAGCATATTCATAAGTAAGCAGATTATGCAGATGTAAAGGCATTTGCATAATCTTTTATGGACATGTTTGCTCTCCGAACTCTTGTTTTATTTTGTTTTTATTCTTACCTTAAATCACACCAAGAAGTTTTTTTCAAGAAGTTTCGATGCTATTTGTTGACCAGATAGAACCTTATCATAACTACCACTGAATTCAAATTTCGTCATAACCTCTTAATTTTCGTTTCGGCAGTACAAACAAGAATGGCGTTTTGTTAGTGTAATTAACAATATTGTATATTGAATATGTAATAATTTTATTGCTTAATGATTTCAGGGGACTAATCCATTCTACAAAAGACTTCATCCAGCGGAACTCGAGATATACTAATCCGTAAATAACTTCATCAGGTTGGCAATTATTCATATAGTAAGGAAAACAGAAGGACACGGTGGATTAAGGAGTCAGTCTGGATCAGAAAATCAGCGCCAGTCAGAGGCGGGATACAAGTTTGGGACGGCATTCTTGCTGCTGCAGCGCCACCTACATCGGCTATAAGTAGCAGCAAGAAGTAGTTCCCGTCATTCCACCCTGATGATGGTGTCTGACAGACACCGAAACGTTGGAAGTAAGTACTCCCTGGTTGAACCTTACTATATGTCTGAAACATCATTCAGACCAAAAACAGTAACTCATGGAGTTAATTATGATGACCTGATCGTAATTATGAATATCAACCTCACCGATACGGTCACGTGCTCTGATCCTGGTATAAGTTTGTTACAAAGTCCACGTACAATAAAGAGGGTTACCTGTCAATATTACTACTATGCAGACGATGACACTACGCAAAGGAACTAAAACGACTATGGAGACAACGTAAAAAGATTGAGTATTTTGTGCACAACTGGATGTGATCAGATTTAGATCACAAGATGGAATTATGATGCCCTGATTTTCATAGACACAGACTTCAGAGAGTAGCTCCCGCCTCTCCAGTGGTGCCACAGCACACCTTGCACTGCTGGACAGGAGTTCTCACAGTTGCCCAAGTAACGGCCGTTGAGGTAGGAGTAGCCGCATTTGTTAAACCACCAGCCGCCCTGTCCGTACCGCTGGGAACAACTGCCGCTGCTGGCATCATTGTCCCTGTCCACAGTGGAGAACCTCTGCCCGTTGTTTGAGGGCCGGCCAGTCATGGAGTCTCCCGCGGTGCCTGAATACCCGGAAATGTGCAGCCGGTACCCGTCCGACTCTCCGGACACCCTGGATGGAGACATGAATTGACTCGGAAAATGTTTGTTACGAACAACGAATTTATAAATTTAGTACGTAAAAAGTGCTGAAGAAAAACACAGTACCACGGAGTCGCTTCTCACGCATGGAACTTACTGTTGAACTACGATAAATGCATTGAACAATCCACATTCGGTATTTGACTGAAAACAAGCAATGAAATAAAATTTTGATTTGCATTTTACTTCAGGAATAACATTGGGATAAAGAGTGGTGCCATTATGGGGCTAGAAGGAACAGGTAGGAGATGAACTTTCCCAACTTGATGACGAGCCTGTTCTTAGTTATTTGGTCGACCCTTCACTGAGCACATGGATATCCTAGCATTCGGGTCATTCTAGGTTATGTTCATTTCTTCTTGTCCAATCTAGCCGGAAGAAATCAGAAAATCACGACACCCACATGTTAGAGATATACTTCTCTTTTTAATGTAGTTAGATGCTGACTGTGTTCTGTCCAGAACTGTCCCTAGAAGGAGGAATACCTAGTAGGTTGAAAAAGACCTTGAGAATACCAACCTAAATGTGCTGTATTCTGCGAATGTCTGATTCCCTTCCCAGTCCTGCAGTTCAACTCGCAGCAAGTACTCTTTCTGATTGGTCAGGAGGTGGATGTTCTCGTTCCCCAGCCAGTACTCCCCGCCCGGGTCTCCAAAGCCCAGTTTGTACTCCTCCCAGGTCCGGTTGAAGGGAACCGACCCATCCTGCCGCCGCTGGACCACGGTCCATCCGCCTCCTGTGAATAACACTCTTACTTAGTTTGTAGACTGAGTTTGAATTATAACATCACAGAAGGTCTTTGCTCTGCCACTGGGACCTAGCCTAGGCACCATCCGGATAGTAGTTCGCTCCGACGTTTATATGCAGAAGGGAACTTATTAGGAACAAACTACTACCCGGATGGTACCCAGGCTAGCTCGGACTCAGTGTTCCAGCTTGTCTTGTGCGATAATGATTATGAAAATGTATTGGATTAATTATATTAGTTGATCATCTTCTCCTCCTATTTTAACTTCGCTCTGGTAAATGATACTCCTTTACAAGTGTGATATCAATATGTGTAACCTCAAATTAAAGGTGTACATTACCATGCATAGATTAAGATGTAAATGTGACAGCCATCAGTTTAATTCATTATAGAATGAAATTCTGCCAAAGGAACGAACTTTCACATGTACAATGTATTCCATTATGGTAGAAGAGACCATCGTGTAAAATAGATTTACACTTATCACAGCCATATTTGCATAATCATAAAGACAAGACAAAACAAGAAATTGACAAAAACTGAAATGTTTCATGCAGCTATAAGGTCTCCGAACTCTTGTTTTATCTGTTTTTCCAAAGCTGAAAAGTGACAAGATAACAATAGTATCGCATATAAATCACTACTGGTATAAAAAAAACCACAGCAACCCCCGCGTGACTAGATATTAGTACAGTACCTGCAGTATCCATGTCACAGTAGGCCTGCACACCGGACGGGAGGGAGTCGAGTGGGTAGACTCCGCTGGTCGTCTGTCCGGAGGCTTTATATGCAGCACAGTCTGATTTGAGCTCTGAGAATGGTAAGTAGCAGTAAAAATTAAGCCAATGTAAAGATTGGGATTTCTAGTTATACTTTACAATTTCATTCACAATGAGCAATTCTAAGCATTCATTTGTTACACACGAATAATATTCACATATTAACTGTAATGGCAACACGCACACACACACACTCACTCTCTCTCACACACAGACACACACACTCTCTCACACACACAAACACAGGCACACGCAGACACGCACACACACACTCTCTCTCACATACACACAGGAACACACACACACACACACACACATACCTGTACATACACACACACACATATGATACACACACACACACACATACATACATACATACACACACACGCATATGATACACACACACACACACACATACATACATACATACATACACACACACGCATATGATACACACACACACACACACATACATACATACACACACGCATATGATACACACACACACACACACACACATACATACATACATACACACACACGCATATGATACACACACACACACACACATACATACATACATACACACACACGCATATGATACACACACACACACACACATACATACATACGAGTGAGGCCAGATGAAACATCTTACCTTGTGCATCTCTAGATGACCCCGCTACAGCGGTTGATGTGACTCTCGGGTTTGCTGTAGTTTCCGCACCTTGAGGGGAAGGTACCATCTCACTGCAACACTGGTGTATCATACACAAACGGTAATGATTGATTAAAGGCAACATCTATATGGAGAATTTTGGGCTTTCACAGCAACGCTGGTGTTTCATGGTGAAACGTTAAACAACTCTAGAAGCAGGTGTTGGTTTCTAAGAGCCCAATTTGTCTGAATACGAAATCAACCAAGTTCATCCCAGATTTGCACAATATCATCCCAGATCAAAAAATTTAGTACTAAAACAAAACAACCCACCATGCGACCCCATGTATGTCGTATGATGGAAATAGCGCAGTGCAGCGTTATATTGGGATACAGATATAGGTAATTTTTTCGCACAAAACAAGAAAACAAAAGAACCGACTTTTACTCACACAAACTAAAACATCAGGTACTCAAATGGGGAACTGAAGAATCGCAACAAATACGTCATCCAAATCTTTCCGTGTCAGGTCAAAGGTTGAGAGGTCATTGACAGAAGGAAGGTCAGATGTCAATGGAATTTGTCAATTGACCTGTTTCAGTCAGGGGTACATATTTTTAGGTAATAGATCAAAGAAGATACGAAAAAGACGACCTACATTTACTGAAGTTAAAAGTTTTCACTACTTTGACGCAGAATCCAAAACAAACTTTTCTGTTATCAGCAGGAAACAAGCTTCCTTAACTGGACACTGAAGACTTCCTCCACCACAGATGTATGTTATGGAACGTGTACAACATTAATACCATAGATGAAGGCTTTCAAATTAAATGTGATTGAAACACAAAAAATGGAGGCCTTTCTTCAATACACGCAAGCAACAGAGATATGGATACTTCCGTCTTGGATCAAGTGGGTATTTCCGGAGTATGTCAAGTCTTAGATTCAATGAAGGTCTGATCGTGGTTGAGCAAACGAGCGAAGCAAGTTAAAACGACACAAATCAGAACTTTCGACGGTGCGACAAATATACACCTTTCATCACTCTATCCTAAGTGTCAAGAAATACAATGCCTTGTCTTTTCTGAGAGGTGAAAGGACAGTTCCTTACCCGGGTTTGGAGACGCACTTCTAGTTCTTGTACCCGCCGTGTAAGGTTCTGTTCCAGCTGTGCACTCCTGACTCTCTCCCCCGACAGTTCAGCAGACAAACTGTCCACCCTGGACAGCAGAGTTTCCACCAGCGACGACAGGCGATCCACTTCATTTTTCAGGCGGCCCGTTTCCTCCTTGTTCTCTGCGAGCTGCCTCTCGAGTGCCTCGGTGTTGGCGGTTGAAATTACTATACTGGTGTCCTGAGCTTTGGTGGGGGAACTAAAGGACAGAAGGAAGGCAGCGAGCAGCAAGACATTCGCCATCTTGAACCCGATGAGCTGACTGAACGAACAACAGACAACGCTAGTATGGACGTTTGTTGAACGACTGCCAGCTGAGGAACTAATGTAGAAGCGTGTCTGCGGGATTTGGGTGCCGGAAACATGGCAAGGAGCCAAGTTCATTTGGTGTCACGCAGTTTTAGGCCTCCGATTAGGGATACGAGAGAAAATGAGAACACGTCGGAAAATGACTCTACACTAGGGGTGGGTACCGGTACGGTTTACGTACGGGTACAAAACCGTGTTTTTCTTATTGGACCGGTCCAGAAAAACCGGACTTTGAGTTCACCTTGACTTTCTAATGTCATAAGTATGAAATCCCCGTCATATATAAAATCAAGTATTGTCAGGCAAAAATGAATACCGTTTTCTAGCTCTCCGTTTCTGTTTCAAACGGCCTTCATAATCTTTATGCCATGATGACATTTCCAACGACGTTTTGCACGAACGAAAAAAGAAAAATGCTTACGACTTCGTTGACCTTTTTGACCTTGTACCCTTGGGGCTACCTTGCTCACTTCACTCAGGTGTAGATGAGTACCTAACTTCGGCTTGGCCGTCCCATGGATAGGGCGTTAAATGGAGGTCCCATGTTTGGGAGAGCCACACCTAGAGCACATAAAAGAATCCACCACATTTATCGAAAAGACTTGGGGTCCGTCCCGATTTGGGTGAATAAATCTGCCCGGATATGCAGCTTGTACTCCTTACTTCTACTACTCACCAACGGTGAGGAAATACTGTAGATGCAGAAATGTTCGCGGTGGTTTAACGTTCGCGGTTTTCGCGCTGACCACTTCACCGCGAATTTAAAACCACCGCAAACATTTTTCCATGGCAGTAAGAGATTACAGTGCATGGTGCCGCCGCGAACTTAAAAGACCTTAAAACCACAGCGAAAAATTCTTCTTTCCGCTAACGCAAAATTAAATCCCCGCGAACTTAAATGCATTAACAGTACCTCCTCTGGCCGGCTGACTATTGACTCTTTGTCCAATTTCTAAAATTAGACCATCGATCCACGGAGCCTGGTAGAGGCTACTCTTCACTACAAACCTGATGTGTTACGGGTATGCAATAAAAAAGTCGGTTCTAGCCTCGCTCCAAACCCGACGTCAAAACTCGCACTCACGAATGTGACCGCACGCACACGGTAGACTTTCAACACCAGTGCTTTGTAACAAAGACCATTTGCCGATGTTAGTTAGAACCATGGGTATGAAAAACACCAACAACCTGCTGGCATTGCTTTACACAGGGGTTACTGACAGCTTCTACAAGTTTAGTAGCGTCGTAAACATCAGGGAACTTTTATTGAACAAAATGGCAACAAAGCACTGTTAACCAAACTAACCAAACTGGAAAAATGCTACAATTTACAAAATGCGAAAGATTAATATTCAAAGAACATTTAAGTTGCTTCCATTTGTCTGTAAGTAAACTGAAGCAATGACAAACCTTAACCAACAGTACTTGGAAAAATGCTACAAGTACAAAATGCTACAGGTTAATGTTGCAATAAACATTGTCTGTCTCTAAGTTATGTCATGAGAAGACAAAAATAGTAAATAAAAATAGTAAACAAAAAATGAAAGACCTTACATATCAACTAAATGTGTAAGTTAAACGAAAAAAGAAAAACTAAATTTCAACAGACAAAAATTAAAGAACTAGTCTATGCATGAAGTAACTATAGATCTAATTTTTCCACTTCTTTTTCATCTTCCCCTTTTTTGTCTATATCATCTTTTTTTACTTTTCAAAAAGTTTTAAACATGTTTTCATTTTTTTCTTAATTCTATAACTTATGAATAATAAAGTCTCCATAACTAGTATTAACTACCACATTTCCTGGATCTGCCCTGACCACTATGACGTCATCAGCTGATGTGTTACATAGCAAAGTGGCTATAGTATACCGACTGATCAATGTAAACACATTATCATCACCATCACCACATGTAAGTTTACTTCAGCAATGAATGAAGACACAGTCTGGATTTCTTTTGTAACTAAAGGTATGTTACAGCCACTTGTGATCTTATTGCAGATTTCTGTTTCCTTCAGCTGATTTCTACATTTCAGTTCTGTGGTCTTCCTCGCTTGGATGATTTTGCATTAAAGACTCACTACACTTATTACTTAACCTATTTTACAGAGTTCTAACAAATGTCAAATGAAGTGTA
>NC_049992.1:806561-849890 GCF_000003815.2 Branchiostoma floridae | reverse complement strand
CAACTGCATGTCATACTTTACTGCTCACCATAGCTGTTATGGTTGACTTTCTCCCTTGTGGGTCCGCATGTGGGTTTTCAGATTACTCAGACGACTGAACTGCTTGCTGCACTCCTCACAACTGTAGGGTTTCTCAACTGTGTGCGTACGCATGTGTCTGTTCAGATTACTCTGTTGACTGAACTGCTTGCTGCATTCCTCACACCTGTAGGGTTTCTCCCGTGTGTGAGTGCGCATGTGTCTCTTCAGATCAATCAACTGACTGAACTGCTTGCTGCACTCCTCACACCTGTAAGGTTTCTCCCCTGTGTGAGTGTGTATGTGTTTCCTCAGATCACCAAGGTCACTGAACTGCCTGCTGCACTCCTCACACCTATAGGGCCTTTCTCCTGTGTGAGTCCGCATGTGTCTCTTCAGACTATTCAGCTGACTGAACTGCCTGTTGCACTCCACACACTTGTAGGGTTTCTCCCCAGTGTGTGTTCGCATGTGAGTCTGTAGATTACACAGCTGACTAAACTGTCTGCTGCACTTCTCACACTTATAGGGTTTTGCACCTGTGTGAGTCTGCATGTGGGTTTTCAGAGCACCCAGCTCACTGAACTGCTTGCGGCACTCCTCACACCTGTAGGGTTTCTCCCCTGTGTGAGTTCGCATGTGAGTCTGTAGATGACCTAGCTGACTGAAATGCTTGCTGCACTTCTCACACATGTAAGGTTTCTACCCTGTGTGAGTCTGTATGTGTTTCTTCAGAGTACTCATCTCACTGAATTGCCTGCTGCACTCCTCACACCTATGAGGTTTCTCCCCTGTGTGAGTCCGCATGTGACTCTTCAGCACATCTGGCCGACTAAACTGTTGGCTGCACTCCTCACATTTGTATGGTTTCTCACCTGTGTGAGTCCGCATGTGAGTCTTCAAATGATCCAGCTTACTGAACTGCCTGCTGCACTCCTCACACCTGTAGGGTTTCTCCCCTGTGTGAGTGCGCATGTGTTTCTTCAGATTGCTCAGCTCACTGAACTGCCTGCTGCACTCCTCACACCTGTAGGGTTTCTCCCCTGTGTGAGTGCGCATGTGTCTCTCCAGGTTACTCAGCTCACTGAACTGCCTGCTGCACTCCTCACACCTGAAGGGTTTTTCTCCTGTGTGAGTCCTCATGTGTCTCTCCAGGTTACTCAGCTTACTGAACTGCCTGCTGCACTCCTCACACCTGTACACTTTCCCACCTTTGCCCATCCTACTCGACTTCTTCCCAGACTCCTCGCATCTTCCTCCTCGCCAGGTGAGAACACTGCTGGCAGAACCCCCTGCTGCTCCTCTGCTGACGTCATCCAATCCTTGCCTGCTTCCTTTTGTAGCCATGGCAACAATATATGGACAAACTCCTGCAAATGCAAAAACAGCAATCCATGAAATTAACCTTTTTTTCCCCTAAAGTGTCCCAAAATGAAATTCCAACTGTCCCAGAGTGAGCTTAAATTGCACAAAAAATGGCAATCACTATTAGGCCATGACCATCAACCCATCATGACATGACACGAACAACCGACAATCAGACGCGTTGGAGAGGTGGCCACTATTGACTTCTTCTGAATGCTTAGGTCAACGGTCAAAATCGAAGGGAATGAGAAAAACTGGCCGCTAATACAGGTTTGATAGTACATTCTGAAACTTTGATGGTGAAGATGACATTCCCCATGTCCCTACAACAGTTACAGTTAGTGACCCATATCCACATCCTGCAACAGTTAGTGAACCGCCCCCATGCCCATGCCTCGATTAGTGGACGGTCCCCATGTCTATGTAAGTTAGTGAACTGTCCCCATGGCCATCCAGTATCAGTTGGCGATAAGTGAACCATCTCCGTGTCCCTGCAACAGTTAATGAACAGCCCCCATGTCCATGCAAGCTAGTAAACCCTTCCCATGTCCCTACAACAGTTAGTGAACCGTCCCCAGGTCTTGACCCTAACCCATCTGGCTTCAGGGCGGAAATGAAATCCAGATGTGAGAATTTGGCGGAAAGTTTTGGGGCGGGGCTCACAAAGGGGTTTGCAACACACAAGACTAACCAACTAGGTTCGTATGAAAAATCGGCACTAGTGGCCTCCACAATAGTTGACTTCAGGGACAAAACTTCATACGAAAATTTCGCACTGCAATATGTTTAAGCTGATTGTTGGATCCTCTTTGAATTTATCTAGAAACGTGAAGAAACATGATCCCATAAACCCCTAATGATCCTCATGCAGCATTGTTGTGTATTGTTGTGTTGGAAACTTCGTTTCTACCCCCACCCCCCACCCCACACACGCTATTTCATGCAAATCGGAGTACAAAACATCATGTTAACACGTTTTTTTAGATGCACGTTGTTTCAGAAGAATTTCCGAAGGTCAGATCGAAAACAGTTTGACGCCAGACGGTATTAAAATATTATCAAGGATAGTCACCCACAAAACTTAAGTCAGAAAATTATTTTCGATCCCGCCGCGTTCTCTGGTCTAAACCTACCATCACAGCTTCTCGTACGTACCTGTAACGTGTCCCAGATAAGATCGGGTCTGGATGCTGAATATGGCACCTGATTTCTCCGAAAATATCGCCTGAAACCTGAGACAAAGCTCCTGTAATTGCCAAAGATTCGCAGAACTCTCAAGGTCGACCTGCCGGCGTGCTATCCTGAACAGAACGGTGTAGGTATACATCCGCCACCCAATCACTCATCACAGGGCGCGGAGGGAAAATAGTGCGGGAAGAGAGTTTAAAATCATCCGGAACTTCGGGAAGTATGATTTGGTTTTGAAATATTGGTCAACAAATCTATAAAATTTGACTTTTCTTATGATGGAAAATGATCTGTCATGCATTCGCCATTGCAAAGATTTCAGAGTAAAGAGGCTGCAAAGTTTATCATGTGAAAGTCATGTCCTCTTGTCACTCAGTGTTGTTTCTGCTGTTGTAATGAAACCAGGGCATTGAAATTTGTTCCAATATGATGTTACAAATATACTTCAAAAGAGAAGACAAATGCAGATCAGACACTATTAAAGCTTTAAGTTCAACTTTTGCATTTTTAACATCCCTAGGCATACCAAGGCATACAGAACATAAGAAACAAAGGACTACAAAAGTACGTTCTGCTAGTTTTAACAGTTTTTATGAAATGTGTTACCTAGATGATTGTAGAACTGCAAATTAAGAGCTTCATTATTATGCGTTGATGAAGGTTAGACATCCAGGTAATACGCCAAAAATAGTTACTCAAGCAACTGGATATGGTTTTGGAAACCATATCTAGGGGGGCTACGCATGGAACCCCCCCCCTGTAACTAAAACAACAGGAGCTAATTGAGCCATTTGCATGAACTGTGTCTTAGCCTTGCTATCCTTTGTAAGCCAAATTGTCTTCAGCTTGACTTTGCCTCACCTTTGTTCCCTTTGGAATCCAAATTGTCTTCAGTCTGAATTGTCTTTAACGTTTCCTATTGGATGACTGAAATTGTCTTCATTCATAGTTAGAGTATAAAGGACCTGTTTCTTCCAGGTCACTTCAGTGTCACTGACGAAGGATAGTGGATTTTATCCGAAACGTCTGACCGTTTCAAAACCATATCCAGTTGCTTGAGTAACTATTTTTTTGGCGTACTTCATTATCATGGCAGATTAACAGTAATAACCTCAACAGTCATCAGATTGCAATTGATAATTGAGGGTTAATGACCCGCCCCGAGGTGTACTAGTATATGGTGTTATAACGTCTGGTCCATGCCCATAGCCAGAATTTTAGTTTGGGGGTTCTTTTTAGTGCTCCCCTGGAAAACATTGAAATCTTGACGCTCTGAAACGCTATTTCCTGCATTTTGACTGGCAAAAATTGCTGGAAGACTTAAAGCCAAGTGTAACAGAATTTCTATTAAAGATACACAAAGCTTTTGGCGAAAGTCTTTAAGGGTGACTCCCCCCAACATATAAGTCCGACAGCGAAGATGTAAGGCGTCACAATGGAGGTCCGAGAAATTTTGAAACCTGGACCCTCTGAAACGCCATTTCCTGCAATTTCTGGGGCAAATTTTGCTGATAGACTCGCTTAGATTAATTGAAATTTCTACTAGTGTAAAATGCCAGTCAGTCCGCCATTAAAAAAAATAAAGAACTAGTGTAAAAAGCGGACCTTTGAGTGTGAAAAAGTGGATCTTCTGGCGTGTTCTTCCGACCCCCACCCCCCCACCCCTGGCTACGGGCATGTGGTCCATTGCTATAACCACTGAATAAAGACGATTCTATGAGGAACAGGCGGGTCATTAACGTTATTATCATATACTAGTAGCCTATTCAAACTGACCCATTTAAGCGACAAATTCCTTTATAATACATACATCCATCATACAGTACATTCAATAAATTTGAACAGTGAATTTGAACAACATATAATGTCTGTCAAATTTTGTTCAGTTACAAGGCTTGAAATAATGTCAAAGCTGATTCATTATGTTACTTGAAGTTGAATGTAACAGGTGAAAGTGGACTCCAAGTTGGCCCCAAAATAACTGAAACATGGACTGCAGAATGTACGAAGCATTCCGTTTGATTATTCCCTCTGCTCTGGCATATGTTTCGCTCCTTTGGATTGGCCAATGGCTGCATACCCCTTACTTTCCTGTGTATCACTCCTTCTGATTGGTCAGAATGAATCGACACCGGTTTCGATTCATTCTGACCAATCAGAAGGAGCGATACACACCGGGCTGGCCAGAAACTATGTGTTATGGCGTCATAACCAACGTGGAACGGGGCCTTCTGATTGGTCCACGGTGCCTGGCTACACGATAATACAGAATAAAGGATGGAAAATAATTTGTACAAAATCAAGTGTTTTATTCAATAACCAGCATCTAATTGAACGTCTGTTACCTTCCTCGGGACTGATGCTACTTCGCACTACGGCTAGGTGTTACTGCTAGCAGGTGCAGTCCCAATATGTACACATGTGCATAGACAGATCTTTCTGCCAGGGGCCAATAGTGGTCGCCATTTGTAATGTCCTTATACCCCCGTCACATATAGCGAAAATCGATGGGACGACGTGTAGGCGAGCTCTAAATTACGAGGAGGCATGACCCTGATGCCGACGAAGAAATGGCAGAGTTCCCCCTTCCCGTCAGGGTCATGCCTCCTCGTAATTTAGAGCTCGCAGACTCGTCATCCGATCCATTTTCGCCTAATGTGAGGGGGGTATAAAGGGAGTAAGACGCTAAAAACCGCGACCCCTGGCGGAAAGGTCTGCTTAGAGAGTACAGGTAGATTGTTCATGACTTGTGTACCCAAATGTCTGCTTGAATAAAACATTTGGTTGTGTACAAAGAACTCAGTTATATAGCAAGAACATGACTTAACTATACATAATTATTAACACTTCTTCTTTCACTACCATTTGAAACTCAAACTATATGCCTAAATCTAACAGTAACACAACAATATAGAACAGTTTGAATAAAATACTAAACTGATTAGAAACAAAGAGAAAAAGTGTCTTGATTGATATAAAACATATAGAATTTAAAAGGATGCATATAAGCAGTTATTTCTGCTCTAAATCCTTTGTTACATTCTCATCTGATTGAGATAAAGCAAAAAAAATCAAAAGAAATTTTATAAAAGGAAAACTCTAAATGCTATGAAAATGCTTCACATCAGTCCAACAGCACTAATAGCTACATTATAAACAGAAATATACTAACAGTAACAGCGTAAAAAGTATACTTTTGTAATCCTCTACCAGGCTACACGTCCCTGGGAAAATAGAAGTATTTGACCAAGTAGGCAGTTAACAAGCCTTACAGAGTTAGCCGGCCAAAATGTGTCCCTATGTCATCAACTGTAACTTTTGCCTGGCTAACACCTCTGGGGTGTTGTCTGTCTATTGGCCAATTTCTACTATAATTTTTCTAGCAACTTTTGGAGCCTGGTAGAGGCTCACTTTTTGCAAGAAAGTTTACAACAAAACTAACGAAAGCTACTTTTAGCCATCTCTACTGCGCTGAGTCTACATGGCCAGCTGACTGGTACAAATGACTAGTAAAAGGTTATCTATAATTGGTATAATTAGTATACAAATGTTGGTAATTGGAAAAACCTTCTTTTTATATCGATGTCTTTTTTCTCGGTACTTACATGCTTCAAATAGGTGTGTATAACCTAAACGAGTACATGTATTTGCAGACTGTCAATGGGAGGTGTGCCCAATTTTTATTTTCAAACTGAGAAAAATTTGACAGGCCATTCTGAGAAGCAACAAATTTGGTGTGGCCTAAAGAAGATATATCTAACACTCATCACATCCTAAGAAATGTGCCCAGTGTGAGTTTGCATGTGTGTTTTTAGATTGCAGACATGACTGAACTGCCTGCTGCAATCCTCACATGTGTATGGTTTCTCTCCCGTGTGAGTCCTCATGTGTCTCTTCAGACTTCCCAGCTCACTGAACTGTTTGCTGCACTCCTCACACCTGTAGGGCTTCTCCCCTGTATGAGTCCGCATGTGTCTCTTCAGAACATCTGGCCGACTAAACTGTTTGCTGCACTCCTTACATTTGTAGGATTTCTCACCTGTGTGAGTACGCATGTGCGTCTTCAGATGACCCAGCTGACTGAACTGCTTGCTGCACTCCTCACACCTGTAAGGTTTGTCCCCTGTGTGAGTCTGCATGTGTCTCTTCAGATTACCCAGGTCACTAAACTGCTTGCTGCACTCCTCACACTTGTAGGGTTTCTCACTTGTATGAGTTCGCATGTGCTTCTTCAGCACCTCTAACCGGCAGAACAACTTGCCACATTCCTCACACTTGTAGGGTTTCTCCCCTGTGTGCGTCTGTATATGTGTCTTCAGAGCACTCAGCACACTGAACTGCTTGCTGCACGCCTCACATCTGTAGGGTTTCTCCCCTGTGTGAGTCCGCATGTGAGTCTTTAGATAACCCAACCAACGGAACTGCCTGCTGCACTCCTCACATCTGTGAGGTTTCTCCCCTGTGTGAGTCTGCATGTGTAACTTCAGTTCATCTAGCCTGCTGAACTGCTTGCTGCACTCCTCACACTTGTAGGGTTTCTCACCTGTGTGAGTCCGCATGTGACTGTCCAGGTTACCCAGCTGACTGAACTGCCTGCTGCACTCCTCACATCTGTAGGGTTTCTCCCCTGTGTGAGTCCGCATGTGTCTCTTCAGATTACCCAGCTCACTGAACTGCCTGCTGCACTCCTCACACTTGTAGGGTTTATCCCGTGTGTGAGTCCGCATGTGTTTCGTAAGACTTCCCATCTCAGTGAACTGCCTCCTACACTCCTCACACCTGTACGGTTTCTCACCTGTGTGAGTGCGAATGTGAGTCTTCAGATGACTCAGCGTTCTGAACTGCTTGCTGCACTCCTCACACCTGTACTTTTTGTAGTGTTTTGCAGTCACACTCCTTCCACCAAACTCCCCTTTCGAAGTGCTTTCCACCTCTTCAGAGCTGACTCCAGTCGTTGCCATGGTGATAACACCCAGAACCACTTCTGTAAAGATCAGATCAGGTGAACAATTTGTTACAGCTTTAATATTGAATTAGTCACAAGCTGCCTATTGGGATGCCTTACACTAAAGAAACAAAGACATCAGATGCCCTCTTTTGCAGAAGTATACTGTACCTAAAACACTCCCTTTTGCCCTGGCAAGAATAAGACATGAACCGGCCCATGTCCCTACAACAGTTAGTAAGCCATCCCCATGTCCATGCAAGTTGATGCAACAGTGAACCATCCCTATTACCATGCAACAGTTGGTGAACCATCCTCATGTCCATGCAACATTGAGTGAACTTCCCCCATGTTCACACAACGGTTAGTGAACCATCCCCATGTCCATGCAAGTTACTTAACCGTCCCTATATGGCATATCCTACAACTGTTAGTTAACCGTCCCCATGTCCCTACAACAGTGAACCGTCCCCATGTCCATAGAACAGTTACTGAACCGTCCTCATGTCCATGCAACAGTTAATGTACAATCCCCATGCCCATGAAACAGACAGTGAACCATCCCCATGTCCAACAACAGTTGGTGAACTTCCCCCCATATCCCTGCAAATTAGTGAACCGTCTCCATGTCCTTACAACAGTTAGTGATTAGTGAACCATCCTCATGTACCACAACAGTTTAATAACCATCACCATGTGCCTACAAGTTATTGAACCATCCTCATGTCCCTATAAGTTAGTAAACCATCCCCATGTCCTTGCGATAGCTTGTGAACCATCACCATGTCCCTACAACAGTTGTTAGTGAACCCTCCCCATGTCTCTACAACAGTTAGTGAACCATCCCCATGTCCCTACAAGTTAGTGAACTGTCCCCATGTCCCTGCAAATTAGTGAACTGTCCACATGTCTCTGCGACAGTTAGTGAGCCACCCCCATGTCCCTACATCAGTTAGTGAGCCATCCCCATGCCCCCACAAGTTAGTGAACTGCCTACATGTCTCTGCAACAGTTAGTGAGCCATCCCCATGTCCTAACGATAGCTATTGAACCATCCCCATGTCCCTACAGCAGTTAGTGAACCGTCCCGACGTCTTCACCTTTCTGCCCAGCTACAGAGCGGAAATTGAATCCAGAGGTGAGGATTTGGCGGGAAGTTTGGAGTAGGGCACACAAAGGGGTTTGCAACACACACGACTAACTGGGTTCGCATGAAAAATCAGCACTAGTGGTCACCACAATGCATAATCGAGTATAGGAAAAACTACGTGTAGATATTCCAAAATGTAATGCGATGAAACAGCATTTTGGTCCCTCTTTGATTTTATCTAACGCGTTAATTAACACGATAGTGATAAACCCCTACCGGTCCTCATTCAGCATTGTTGTTGTGTTGGAAACTTCGTTCCGCCCCCCTCCCCAAGAGGTAATTTCCTACATACTTGACAGAACATGATGTCAACACGTTGTTTTAAATGCACGTTGGTTCAGAAGAATTTCGGAAAGTCAGATCGAAAACAATTTTGACGCCAGACGGCATGATTTAGATCATGGAGAGACACAAAACTTCAGTCAGAAATTTTCGATGACGCCGCGTTCTTTGGTCTAAATCTACTGTCATTTCAGCTTCTCGTACGTACCTGCAACGTGTCCCAGATACGAAAGGGTTTTGATGTTGAATCTGGCACCTGGTTTCTCCGAAAATATCGCCTTAAACCTGACACAAAGCAACTGTAACTGCCAAAGATCCGCCGAACTCTCAAGGTCGACCTGCCTGCGTGCCGTCCTGACCAGAACGACTTAGGTATCAATCCGCCACTCAAGCAACCGCAGGGCGCGGAGGAAAAGTAATCCGGAGATTTAAAAAAACATTGGAAATTGCGAGTTGATTTTGAATTGTTGATTGAAATAGCCATAAAATCTGATTTATTTTAAGTTCTTAAAGGTGAGAACAATCTGTATTGTCAAGCACTCACAGGGCGCGGAGGAAAAATAGTCCGGATAGAGATTTTTTTTAAACAATTGGAAATTGCGAGCTGGTTTTGAATTGTTGATTGAAATAGCCATAAAATCTGATTTATTTGAAGTTCTTAAAGGTGAGAACAATCTGCATATCAGAGATCAGCTGTTTCAAAGATTTCGCAGTAAAAGATGCTGCAGTACATTTGACAACCGCATGAATTCATGTCGTAAATGCCAAGCACGACAGCATTTGCAAGCCAACGCAAAATACTGTATATGCAGAAATGTTCGCGGTGGATTAATGTTCGCGGTTTTCGCGATGTCCGCTTCACCGTGAAAATTATAACAATATACATTCACCACACACACACAAAAACACACACACAGAGACACACACGCACGCGCGCGCACACATACACACGCACACATACACACACGACACACACCACACACATTTGTCCGTTTACAAATACTGCCTGCAGTCGGTGGTGCTTACACGGGCTGATCTACCTATCATATTAAAAATAATGCTGTAAAACATTTAACACTTCTTCAAGTCCTGTAAACTCTATCTTACCTTACTTAAAATTTGTCTGCCTTTGTCCGTTTTAGGTACTGCCTGCAGTCGGTGTGCCTAGACGGACTCATCTACCTGATCGGGGCGGACTCCCGGGAGATGTACGTGTTCGACCCGGCGCGCTCCGAGTGGAACCCCGCCGCCTCCATGATCGAGGAGCACGGGAACGGCACCATCGGCGCCGTCAGCGGCAAGATCTACGTCTCGGGAGGCTACTTCACGGACATCACGGAGTGCTACGATCCCGAGGGCGACGCGTGGACCAACGTGGGCACGGTGCCGCAGCTCAGGTGCTATTCCGGCTGC
This sequence comes from Branchiostoma floridae, assembly GCF_000003815.2. Lineage (NCBI taxonomy): Eukaryota > Metazoa > Chordata > Leptocardii > Amphioxiformes > Branchiostomatidae > Branchiostoma > Branchiostoma floridae. The sequence goes on along the minus strand of NC_049992.1, from coordinate 839,529 downwards.
GTCACCATCGTCAAACCCAACTTTATAGAGTGGCCGGAGCTGGAGACGTGATTTGGGAGGTTTTTCTGGTCACAAAAGGCGTACGACAGGCTTACGACAGGCTTGCGACAGGTTTGGGACATTCTTAGAACAGTCGTGAGTGTGTCGTATAAAATCGTCAAACCCAACTTCATAGAGTGGCCGGAGCTGGAGACGTGATTTGGGAGGATTCTCCGGTCACATAAATCGTACGACAGACTTGGGACAGATTGAGAACTTCGTGAACAGTCGTGATTGTGTCGTATAGAATCGTGAGACCGAACCGAATTGGAAACTTAATTTGTGAGGTTTCCCCGGTCACCTAAGCCGTGCGACAGGTTTAGGACATTCTTAGAACAGTCGTGATTGAGTCGTATAAAATCATCAAACCCAACTTCATAGAGTGGCCCGAGCTGGAGACGTGATTTGGGAGGTTTTTCTGGTCACAAAAGGCGTAAGACAGGCTTACGACAGGCTTGCGACAGGTTTGGGACATTCTTAGAACAGTCGTGAGTGTGTCGTATAAAATCGTCAAACCCAACTTCATAGAGTGGCCCGAGCTGGAGACGTGATTTGGGAGGTTTTTCTGGTCACATGAGTCGTGCGACAGGTTTGCGACATTCTTAGAACAGTCGGGATTGTGTCGTGCAAAGTCGTGACCAGAGTTTTGTGAGGATTTCCCGGTCACGAGCCGTACGGATACTTGCGACTCTCTTAGAACAGACGGGATGGTCATATAAAAGCGTGAACCCGAACTTTATCGGGTGGCCAGAGCTGCAAACTTGATTTGTGAGGATTCCCCCGTTATATAAGTCGTGCGACAGGTTTGCGACGGATCGAGGACATCCTGAGGACAGTCGTGAAGGTGTCGGCGTCGGTCTTGCGACTTCATCGAGAGGTCGGAGTTATACGTTAGAACCCTGATTTCTCAAAGATTGGTCACATACGTCATAGGACAGGTTTGAAACAAATTGAAGACATTCTGGCGACTGGGTATGTAGTACAAACTCAAAATCCTAGGACGAAAACGTCGTGGGACGAATGTGACCGCGATCCCACATAAGGGGCAGGGAGATCCGATACATGCTGCCCTCTAATTTCGCAAGGCTATTTACGTGGGATATCAATGGAGCTGGCTTTCGTAGGGGTACATGTATTCAGGGCTCGAAATACCACCTGCATATGCAGATCAGTGCGGGTAATATTGGAGCTGTGCATGCAGGTATTTCTGGTATCTATCTGCACCTAACCTGCACTGGTCCATGTACTGGGTTTTATACATAAATGTCGTATGATGTAGGTGTAAATGGATTGTTATTAGCTGCATTGACTGTTGCCACCTATCAAGTAGAAAAGAAAAAAAAAACAATTGTTGGTCAACAATTTTGGTATGATCCATACTTCCTAGATGTAGAGTGGTGCAGGTAAAATTTGTCTGGTGCAGGTAATTTTTACTGGTGCAGTATTTCGAGCCCTGTGTATGGATGTGTTTGTTGAAAGAGGTCACAGAAGAAAGAGAATGATGTTTGATAAGGAGAAGATCGAAAAAAGGAGTAGAGTGAGAACAGACCAGAAGTATCGGTGTTGTTTTTTGCAATGTGTACATACTATAGGCTCCAAACAGATCCTACGGTAGTATAAGATAGTATCAGCTTTTGATACTATCTTATACTACCGTAGGATCTGCTTAGAGATTATACATACTAGTCTAGCTTACGGACGCGTTGAGTCGGGTCAAATGACTGCCTTGATGGTAGTAATATTATCATATTATGTTGTTTCTCCACATGCTTTATTTATATTTCGTTTTATATGGAGCTGCGTTATAATATTGTACCGTACTTTCACAAGTTCAAAGTTAAATGAACCAGAGTGTGAAAAAAACATGTTTTTGTACAGAGCGTATGTACAGATTATATGATATTTGATAATAAGACCACATGCTTTGGTGTACTGTTTAGGTTTACTGTTTCATATTCTCAAAGCAGGTGTTGGAAAGCAAAATTGTGTACCGTTTTTTAGTTCCTCGTCTCTTTTGCAAACTTCCTTCCTAACGTTGTTAACTAAAACGGGAAACAAGACATTTTGACGATTTTACCTCCCAACGTCTGCTTGGAAACTATAGTTTCCATGGATGTCTTCATAGATAACACTTACGGTTACTATTTATCAAGTAAGGATCAGGTACTCAAGGTAAATAAAAGAACGCCGTAGATATCATAACTTTTGTCCCAAATGCTTCAGCAGTAACTTTTGGCTACTGTGTCGTAGGTACCGCAGAACTCTGATTTAGTGGTGATCTCTTATCCGAAATTTTTGTTTCAGGACGTAAAAAAAAGACTATTTCGTGCACAACTGGATATGATTAGACTTAGGAGACAGAACTGAAATTATGATGCCCTGATTTTCATAGACACAGACTTCAGAGAGTATCTCACGCCTCTCCGGTGGTGCCACACCACACCTTGATAAGCTGGACAGGAGCTCCCACAGTTGCCCAGGTAGCGGCCGTTGAGAATGGAGTAGCTGCACTGCCAAAACCACCAGCCGCCCTGTCCGTGCTGCTGAGAACAATGGCCGTTGCTATAGACATCATTGTCCCTGTCCACAGTGGAGAACCTCTCTCCGTTGTTGTAGGTCATGGAGTCTCCCGCGGTGCCTGAATACCCGGAAATGTGCAGCCGGTACCCGTCAGACTCACCGGACACCCTGGATCGAAAGAGACAGTCATTCCTTTCACATGGAACTTACCACCAGTCGACAATAAATGCATCCCTGGATATCCCTGCATTTGGGTCATTCGAGGTTGTATCTATTTTTATGTTTTCTTTGCGTCTCCTCGCCGGAAGTAAAGCAGAAAACCGTGACACCAATTTGCGTGTCTTGTGGAATACAAGTTTTACTTGAATCTACTTTTTCACATTCTCCTACAGCAGAGTACCGTCAGTCATTTATTCCCCATAAGGTAGTGCCGTTGGGGACCGGGCGTTAGGAGGATGCTTTTTCAAGGCCTTCTTTCTCCTGTGTATGTAGATATCATGTATTCCCATAGAACTTCGGGCCTGTAATGTCTGTTCAGGATCCTGAATGTGAGAAGTACGAACATAAATGTGATGTACTTGGCGAATGCGTGCTTCCCTTTCCAATGCTGAAAATCAATTGTACAAATGTATTTTCTATTTCAATGGGGCGTTTTAAAATTTGATTTGTGCCCAGAATTCCCATTAGAGGATCGGAGGAGTACCAACCTAAAGGTGCTATATTCTGCGAATGTTTGATTCTCTTCCCAATCCTGAAGATCAATTCGCAGCGTATGTTTCTTCTGATTGGTCAGGAGGTGGATGTTCTCATTCCCCAGCCAGTACTCCCCGCTCTTGTTCCCAAAGCCCAGTTTGTACTCCTCCCAGGTCCGGTTGAAGGGAACCGACCCGTCCTGCCGCCGCTGGATCACAGTCCAGCCGCCTCCTGTGGGAAACACTCTTAGTTAGTTTGTAGACTGAGTTTGAATTATAACATCACAGAAGGTCTTTGCTCTGCCACTGGGACCTAGCCTAGGTACCATCCGGATAGTAGTTCGCTCCGACGTTTACATGCAGTCGCTTCTCTCCTATTCCAGAAGGGAACTTAGGAAAAACTACTACCCGGATGGTACTCAGGCTAGCTCGGACTCGGTGTTCCAGCTTGTCTTGTGCGATAATGATTATGAAAATTTATTTTTTTTTAAACTGATATATTTCATGCAGTTATGAGGTCTCCGAACTCTTGTTTTTATGTTTTTACGGTGACACTGGTTATACATTAGACAATGACACTTCTATAGAAACGACTTTACAAAGCTAAAAAGGGACTAGATAACTTACAACAACCCCCTTGTGACTTTATACGTGTACAGTACCTGCTGTCTCCATGTCACAGTAGGCCTGCACACCGGACGGGAGGGAGCCGAGTGGGTAGACTCCACTGGTCGTCTGTCCGGAGGCTTTATATGCAGCACAGTCCGCCTTGAGCTCTGAGAATGGTAAGTATCAGTAAAAATGAAGCCAATGTAAAGATTGGGATTTCTAGTTACACTTTAGAATTTAATCAATGAGCAATCCCAAGCACAAGAATATTATTCACATATTACTGGCAAATATAATGGCAACACGCGCAAACACACACACACACATGTCATACATACATAGTAGTGAAGCAATATGAAATCTCTTACCTTGTGCATCTCCAGATGACCCCGCTACAGTGGTTGATGCCAGTCCGACTTGTGTGACTCTCGGGTTTGCTGTAGTTTCCGCACCTTGAGGGGAAGGCCCCATCTCGCTGCAGCACTGGTGTATCAGGCAGAAACGGTAATGACTGATTGAGACATTTCATTTCTCTGTGGAGAATTTCGGCCTCTCACAGCATCACTGGTGTCTCATGGTCAAACGTTATACAACAGGTGCAGAAGCAGGTGTTAGTGTCTTAAAGCCCAATTTTTTCTGAATACGAAATCAACCAAGTTCGTTTCATCCCAGATCTGCACATAATCATCCCAGATCGAAAATTTAGTACTAAAACAAAACAACCCACCACGAGGCATCATGTATGTTGTGTGATGAAAATAGTGCAGTGCAGTGTTACATTTGGGATACTTCAGATATAGGTAATTTTTTCGCTCAAAACAAGAAAACAAATGAACCGATTTTACTCACACAAACTAAAACATCAGGTACTCAAATGGGGAACTGAAGAATCACAACAAATACGTAATCCAAACCAACTTGTTCCGCGTCAGGTCATAGGTTAAGAGGTCATTGATAACGTTTAGAAAGTCAGAGGGTCAATTGACCTGTTTCAGCCGGGGCTACCTATTTTTTAGGTAGTTGGCAACTCAAACAGACCAAACAAGATACGACGAAGACGACTTTAACATTTACCAAACCGATTGTTTAGGAGGTTTACACTAGTTTGGTACAAAATCCCCAATAGACGTTTCTGTTATCAGCAGGAAGCAAGCTTCCGTAACTGCTGGCTCGGACAAGGAAGACTTCCTCCTCCACAGTTAATATTCTCAGTTCTTCTCATCCGCGCTGTATGTTATGGAACGTGTACTACATTAATACCATAGATGAAGGCTTTCCAATCAAATGTGATTGAAACACACAAAATGGAGACCGTCCAACAATACGTATACACGCAAGCAACAGAGATTTGGCTACTTCCTTGTCACGGGATCAAATGGGCATTTCCGGAGTATTTCCAGCCTTAGATTCAATGAAGGTCTGCTCATGGTTGAGCAAGTTAAAAGGGCATAAATCATACATTTCGACGGTGCGACAAATATACATCTTCCATCTCTTTCTTAATTGTCAAGAAGTGAAATGCCTTAACTACTCTGAGAGGTGAAAACACGGTTCCTTACCTGGGTTTGGAGACGCGCTTCTAGTTTTTGTATCTGCCGTGTCAGGTTCTGTTCCAGCTGTGCGCCCCTGACTTTCTCCCCCGACAGTTCATCAGACAAACTGTCCACCCTGGACAGCAGTGTTTCCACCAGCGACGACAGGCGATCCACTTCATTTTTCAGGCGGCCCGTTTCCTCCTTGGTCTCTGTGAGCTGACTCTCGAGTGCCTCGGTGTTGGCAGTCGAGATGATTATACTGGTGTCCTGGGCTCGGGAAGGAAAACTACTGGACAGAAGGAAAGCCGCGAGAAGCAAGACATTCGCCATCTTGAAACTGATGGGCTGAGTAAACTAATAGCAGATAACGCGCTCCTAGTACAGGGCTGAACGACCGCCAGCTAAGGAGGAACTAATGTCAAAGCGTGTCAGGCTGAATTTGGCTGCCGGAAACACGGCAAGGAGCCAAGTTCATTTGGTGTCACGCAGCTTTAGGCCTAAGAAAAACATGGGGTGTTTCCGATTAGGGGTATGAGAGAGAAAGGAGGAGAACACGTCGGCAAATGATTCTACACCGTTTTCATCACTCAGATTGTGAGGGGTAAGGTTATGGCCACCTAATCACGATGGCGTCCCTTATACCCCTGTCACATTTGGCGAAAATCGATCGGACGACGATTCTGCGGCGATCACCCGAGCCTTTCTGATAATAATAACTTTATTGCACAACAATTGTACAAGGTACAAAGTATGGCTTATATGTGACAGGGACGGTTTTCAGGTGCGCTACCCTCTGTCAATATCAAATATGACCGATCTTCCATCGATACGCTCAAAGATCGTGGGTAATGTGACAGGGGTATAACTCAGATTGTAAGGGGTGAGGTTGTGGCGACTTTCATCTCGATCTACGTCAGGAATAGCTACCGATGTTGGAACTATACGTCAGATCAAGAAAGACAAGAGAGTCTGCTGCAGACTTCTTCCTTCCTCCACCCGTCCTAGTCTTCCACACACTCATCTGATACATGGGTTCTAAGACCCTCCTTATATATTGTCTATACGCCTACACATCAATCTCTCAGAATTGTAAATTGTTTCACTATGTTGTCATTGTGACTCATTTCCTCAGTCATTTCTAAGATGTTACAGGACAGTCCCCAAATATGTATGGTGAGACGTACAAGAAAGACCGACGAAATGTCATTAGTACTTTTCAAGGGTCATTACTCACGGCTGTCATCAGGACGCCGACTCTTGCCCACTCCTTCTCAGAAGAGGTCCGGGAAATGTGGCCAATACTCTTCTAGACTAGAGTTGAGATGAACATATAAAATACAACACGGCGTATTCCGTATCACCCGAGGTACCAGGCCGACCGCGGGGCGGATCGCCCGAAGGCCGGAGGGTGATCCGACCCGCGGTAGGGCTGGGACCAAGGGTGATGCAGAATACAAGTTGTGTTTTATTTATGTCATACCCACCTGAGAAAACACATATTTCGATGCGAAATGTACCAGAAGTTGAGAAAATGTTATGTCCTCAAAAAACAGCAATTCTAAGGTCCGAATCCGATATTCGAATCTTCAACCGTGCCGTATTCGGTCCGTGCGAAATAGTTCGATTTACTCGAAGGAGGCCTGTGTGATACAACTTTAGAACCTGTGTGATACGGAAGTTATCACACGGTCCGGAACGTCAAATCGCAAATTCTATGTCCTTTGCTGGCGGTGAACAATACCGGCCCACCCCGAGGCTAAAGTGGACAGGTTTTTGCTTGGGTTGGTCGGGTAACCAAAGTCACATGTTCTTCATAGGACCAATGAGTTTAAAAAGCATTAACCTCCTTGATAGGACTTATTTCCTTTTGAAAGAAATATATAAAATGCTAGAATTTCCCAAACTAATACCCTCATCAAATAATAATGATCAACTTTTCGAGAGATATAAAAGTTTCTAATGTCCTCATTTGCATACATTTTATCAGTTGATCATTTTTTGTACCAAAATACATTTTTCATTTGTTTATTTATTACAGGTATGAAGTCTTCAGACCTTATCTTAAGAATGATATTGTAGCTATTGTTAAAAACGACCTTCACAATCTTTATGCCATGATCACATTTCCAAACCGGGGCCCGGCCGGGCTGTTTGCACGAACGAAAAAAAAAATGCTTACGACTGCGTCGACCTTATACCCTTGGGGCAACCTTGCTCACTTCACTCAGGTGTACATGAGTACCTAGCTTCGGCTTGGGCCGACTCTCGAATAGGTCCCGTATTTGGGGACAGCCACACCTAGAGCACGTAAAAGAATACACCACATTTATCGAAGAGATTAGGAGTCCGTCCCGGTTCCTGTGAATAAATCTTCCCGGGTATGCAGCTTGTATTCTTCACTTCTACCAACGGTGAGGAAATACTGTAAATGCAGAAATGTTCGCGGTGGTTTAATGTTCGCGGTTTTCGCGCTGGCCACTTCACCGCGAATTTAAAACCACCGCAAACATTTTTCCATGGCAGTAAGAGATTACCGTGCATAGTGCCGCCGCGAACTTAAAACCACCGCGAAAAGTTCTTCTTCCCGCTAACGCAAAATTAAATCCCCGCGAACTTAAATGCATTAACAGTACCTCCTCTGATTAATCAATAAATTTTTACCTTGTAACAAAATTCTACATATATGGAAATTAATAGACTCTAGCTCTTGTTCTTTCTGTCATGACGATGTAGAATCCTATGTTCATATTTTCTGGGAGTGTCCGCATGTAGTATCATTTTGGAATGATGTAAAAAATTGGTTGAAAGTAGAAACTTCTATAGAGTGTTACCTAAATTCCTTTATTATCATATTTGGAGATACATGTAACGGTGCGCCCCCCCCCCTGAAAAATTTGATTATTTTGTTAGGCAAAGTTTTCATTTCAAGCAAATTTAATTTCAAGCAAATGCGATGATAATCATACTTGTCTAAGCACCTGGCTAACATTTCTGCAATTCATTTATGTACATTGGAAAAGGGCTGACTGAAATCACACAAATTCACATAATAAAGCTGCTCAGACAAAAAAAAAAAAAAAATTCCTCCTCTGACCGGCTGACTCTCCTGGCGTACTATTGACTCTTTGTCGAATTTCTACAATTAGACCACCGATCCGCGGAGCCTGGTAGAGGCTACTCTTCACTACAAACCTGATGTGTTACGGGTATGCAATAAAAAAAGTCGGTTCTAGCCTCGCTCCAAATCCGACTTCAAAACTCGCACCACGAAAGTGACCGCACATGGTAGACTTTCAACACCAGTGTTTGGTAACCAAGACCATGTACCGATGTTAGTTAGAACCATGGGTATGAAAAACACCAACACAGGGCTCGAAATATCACCTGCATATGCAGGTTAGTGCAGTTAAAATTGGAGCTGTGCAGGTATTTCTGGCGTCTCCCTGCACCTAACATGCACTGGTCCATAAACTGGGGTTTATACATAATGTCCTATGATGTAGGTGTATATGGATTGTTATTACATGTAGCTGCATTGACTGTAACCACCTATAATGTATTAGACAAAACAAAAATAGCAATTATGGTTCCTGAACAATTTTGGTATGATTCATAATTCCTAAATTCAGAGTGGCGCAGGTAAAATTTGTCTGGTGCAGGTAATTTTCAAAGTATTTCGAGCCCTGCAACAGCTGGCATTGTTTTACACAGGGGGTACTGACAGAGGCTCATTCAAGTAGCGTGGTGAACATCAGTGAACTTTAATGAACAAAATGGCAACACTGTCAACCAAACTAACAAAACAGGAAAATGCTACATTTTACAAAATGCTACACATTAATGTTAAAAGAACATTAAAGTTGCTTTCATTTGTCTGTAAGTAAACTGAAGCAATGACAAGGTATGACAAACCTTAACCAACAGTGCTTTGAAAAATGCTACAAGTACAAAATGCTACAGATTAATGTTGCAACAAACATTGGCTGTCTCTAAGTTAAGTCATGAGAAGACAAAAATAGTAAACAAAAATTGTAAACAAAAAAATGAAAAGATCTTACAAATCAACTAAATGTGTAAGTTAAATGAAAAAAAAAGAACTAGTTTTTCCACATCTTCCCCATTTTTGTCTATATCATCTTCTTTTTTACTTTTCAAAAAGTTTTAAACGTGTTTTTTTTTCTTTTTCTTAATTCTATGACAAATGAAAATAAGCATCACTTAGCGCCTGTTCAGCTTTCGGATGAATGGGTATGACGTCTCATTTATTTTACAAGCTGTGCCGGAGGCGTTATCTCAATGTAGTGACATCCAGATAGACAGGAAAGTTTACCGTTCTTATCTTGTCTGTGGTCGTTCCAGAAGGGATATGTGTTAGCTGTCTTAGATTTTTTTAAACGTCAGCTGCTTGGATCTTCCTTCCCTTCACACAATCTCCAAACAGAGATTGGAACTTGAGTCGTTAACATCGTCTACCTCTTTTTCGATCCCGTCTTACATACCTCTTCTGGCAAGTTGTTCACCCTAGTAGTAAACAAAAACTGTAAACAAAAAATGAAAAGATCTTACAAATCAACTAAATGTGTAAGTTAAATAAAAAAAAACTAAATTTCAACAGACAAAAATTAAAGAACTAGTCTATGCATGAACTATAGATCTAATTTTTTCCACATCTTCCCCATTTTTGTCTATATCATCATTTTTAATTTTCAAAAAGTTTTAAACATGTTTTCATTTTCTTCTTAATTTTATAACTAATGAAAAGTAAAGTCTCCATAACTAGTATTAACTACCACAAGCCTTGGAGGCTGCAGTACATTTGAGAACCGCATGAGGCAATGATGTCAAATAAAATCAAAAGAGAAGTACCAATGCAGCGGCAGTAATCCTGAGGTTTATACACTTCAGATATTTGGGTGTTCAAAACAATATTGAGAAGGCCTCTGTAACATTTTATGTGGCAGCTTTGTGACACCTGATGGACTTACGAGAGTTGATATCGATGTTATCAATTAACGATCAAGATACTTTCTTTCTTTATTCTTTATTCCAGGTGCAAAACCCATAGGTACACAAAAGATACATATACTAGTACATTAAAACATCTATCTGTACAATAAGCCATAGCAGTTGCGGAAAAAAGTGTTTCTGTAGTACATGTCTGAAGATAGCAAGTGCTTGACAATAGTGTTATTGGAGGACATTAATCTTTGTAAGAAAGAATAACAAACCCTCCTTCGCCTTGATTCAAAACTGTCAGTCGAATGGTACACAATACTCGACGTGAGTAAAACAGTAGTATAGCTGAAGCTATAGGCATGATTATTTCTGTCCATTCTAGTTTAGGCTAACTGCAATCAATGGCATCTTTACCACAGAACGCCCCGGGCGACCTGTACCCAACTCGCCGGGCAGGTTGTGCTCAGCGCCCCGTGTAATCTCGCGCATAGAGACCGCTGGTACGGGTTACTAGGGGTTACAGGTGGGCAGATTTCTTACCTGGTAGCGTTAGAAATCATAAAGACGCGTTGCCTACCGACACTACAGGTACAAGTAGGACAGGTGCGTCTGATCTTTGTTTTGAGACGGTACTAAAGTAGGTGTCATTTTATTGTGCTTTACGATAGGATTCTAAGTATGTTGTGCCGTGTTGCATGCAGACCATGTTTGACTAGGGAAGCATGGAATATGTGTTTATATAGGAGTGGGAACTTAATGGTATTCTTGAAACGCTTGCTTTTGACGTGAAATGCGATTATATAGCATATATGTTGTAAAGTTACCGTAATACATGTACGTTTCCAGTCTTGGTATACGGGCCACCGAATGTGTGTGATTCTCAGGGAAGAGTTAGCAATACTGTACCGTAAACAGAGTAAACGCTGGTCGTTGACTCTGTCACGGTCTGTTTGTTGTTGGTTTTGTTTTCATCGTTTCCGGTAGCCGATAAGCTGGCTTTTAGGAGTAACCGTAACGCACAAAGTTGTAAAGCCTCCACCTTCTTATGGGGTTAAGGATCGTAAAATTCGCAAAAGGGGAAATATTTGGCCAGGAGAGACTGAGTCCATGCTAAGTTTAACATTCCCCTCTCTCCTGGCCAACAGAACCCTCTGTGTAAGCATGTAAGCAAGCAAGTGACCAGGTACCGCTGCGCCTGGCTAACGCATTTCACTACCCCAAGCTACGTAAAGAAGTATTGTGGCTTTAAAAAATTCCATTAAGGTAAACTTCTTCATGCCAAGGTCACATTTCCAAACTGACAGTTTGAACTGTGGAACAAATAATAAAGTTTTGCTTTCAAGAGAAACATAACGATTATACTCATGATTACTATTTGTCTTTTTTTTTACATTTTGTGTGTAACTTTGTGTTTTACATCATTTTTCGTTCCCGCACACCACAGCCGCACGCGTGCACCGGTTTGGAAATGTTGCCCTAGTCTTAAATAACTTCCTACACCCAGCCCTGACCATGCACGTCCAGCGATGAAGATGTTCCGTCGCCACCAATCACAGACCGTGCTCGTGATGACGTTATCCGTGCTCGGTGGGCTGTGGGCGTACTTCAGGCTGTCCGGAAGTGGACACGATGTAAGGTTCCTTGGAGACGGCGATGCTGCTAAAGACAGATCAGGAAACCGGACTCAAAGGTATGACGATGTTTTGGAGGAACTTGCGGGCAAATAGTAATAGTCGATTATAACAGCGACAACAAATTGAACCACATGTGTGTGCGGCCTGATCAGCTACAGTGAAGGTCTGTGAGGGTCTGTAAATATGAGAGTTGATTGCTAATTCCAATAGCATAGCCATAGGCCTATTTGGTGTAAGGGGCGAATACACACACACACAGACACACACACACACACACACACACACACAGGAGAACTCGGAATTCTGTATGTAGTTTCATATACCTCTATGTTCCCCTATACACGTGAGCACGTTTTGTCTTCTCCTCCATTCATCCGTGGACGGTACCATTTCTGATTCGGGTGTGTCCCAGGGTTCACGTCACAACACCCCCTGCGCTACAACTGGACCCCTTCGTCAGGGAGATATTGGACGATCCCGTCTTTCACAACGGTAGCGGCTTGGGCGCAAATAGCGCCGCCCATCGCCCTCCAGAGGAACTGCTTCGTATATTGGACAAGATCGACTCTCGACCATGGGCTTTCAACGGACCCGCTGTGGAGCAAATAAGGTATGTCATGTAATGATTAAATAAATAAGGCTACTGGCCAAAGTCATTCCTAGTATTGAACTGAACCTGAACGGGGGGGGGGGGGGTACAAAATTAGCCACGTTTAGGATTGTGTTCCCGCCATAAAAGCACCACCTATATGGGCTACATTATAGCCTACATACATTGTATAGCGGCGAGAAGCAGGACTCCAGTCAGCAGCTCTAAGGAAGATGACCGGGAGACACCGAAACGTAAGCAATGGGAGGACAAAGCAGGCTGTGTAAAAGCATTCTCATATATCCTATATTCTACAGACCTGGTGAAATTATTTTCGGACGCTTAGATACTGGACTCAGTCGGATCCTGTTTGGAGATTATGTTTTGTTTTTTTTGGTTATTTTTACAGAGAAACTTTCGCAAAGTTCTTTTCAACGATTTTGCATTGAAGTGCCAGTTATAGCCTCTGCGACATCCGTTAGTTTTCCGTGGCTCCCATACTCTCCGCTAACCGAAGCGTAGCTTGTCCAAATCAAGTATCCCTCCGCTCCAGTGTAGAAGACATCTCACATGTTAGGTATGGGGTAGTGTTACGTTATTGGGAGGTCCTCCACTGATCGACGGAGCTATGCTTCTAAGTGACTGAGTGATGATTTTTTTTATATCCATCTCCCTAGCATCCTCGCGTCTGCTATCGCCATCTCCTCTGTCTGTCTCCTCCTTCTGTTGTGTGTTATTCTCTATGATCCTGGCTGTATATAGGATGGGGGCATGTGATTCACCCTATCTTATTACCTGGTTTGAATATACAACTAGAATAGCGTCCAGAGGACATAAAATTTCCCCTCTTGCTTCCTCTGCCACTAGGACAGAGCTGGAAGATTCCACCCACACCCGGGAGTGGCTGGTACTCACCCAACGGAACACGCCGGCGAACACTAGCGTCAGATTCGCACACTCCAATTACAAGACTTTCTACGTCCCAGAGAGATTGTTCAAGTACCAACCAAAGGCAAGTCATACACTCATACCCCAGGACGAAACCCAGCTGTTTCGTTTTGGCAATTGTTTTCTGTCATCTCGTCTTTCGTTTTAACAATAGACTTGTCCCTACCACTCAGCCAATAAGCTGTACAGCTGTCCCAAGGACTGATATAACGTCCTTGGCTGTCCATATTTGAATTTGAGTTCTTTGCTTGAACATGTGGGACCTGAATTGCAACTTCCAGAAAACCATGACTGTAACCAAACACCAAACACAAAACACGGCATCTTATGAAATGCCTTTGCATTGGTAACTTCAAACGACGACATGCTTATTTCTTTTCTTCCTTTCTATCATTTGTGTTCCTCGTTCTTCCTTACTTCTTTATCAATTTATCAATAAATTTATCTATATTACCTGTAGGAAATGCCGTTTGCCACTACCCGGTACAACCAGTGCAGTATAGTGGGAAACAGCGGGATCCTCGTCAACAGTGGCTGTGGGCACAGAATCAACCAGGCTGATTTCGTCATCAGGTAGGTAGGGATAAACAAACCAAAACAACTTCAAAGTTAACAAAATTTTCTTTATTTTTTTGTACTAGAACTGTATTGAGTTGTTGTGAAAGTTGCCATATATCGTATCATAAAAATTGTTGAGCAGCAAGTTACTTCTATCATTATATAGTTATTACTGAATGCACAAATAGAAGTATAAATGGTAACTATTCATATATCTTTTTTAATCGTAGATCTTGGAATATAACTGTTATCACAATTTTGTTGATAATGCTTTCGTTTCAAAACATTGCAATATCCAACAATGGACATTGTTTTGACTACCAGCGGCAAAAAATGTCAAAAATCACACCTGGAGAGAAGGATAAGTGCCTTTACAACCTGTCTAAATATTTTGCATTAAAACGATTTTGCATAGAAGATCCTCAGCTTTGTCAATGAAGTTTATGAAGTTTGACCACTTTGAACAGCGACCAACGCCAGCGCCTTTAAGGCCAGCTGCTAAAGCTGAAGATTGGATGTCAATTTGCATAGAAAAAAACATCTAGGTAGAAATTACGTAATACATATGCATGTGTACCAAATGAATCAAGAAACTCGTGTAGAGAATCTATTACGTCAAACTCAACTTAACAATCTTGTACTTGATGAAACTTTTGGATTTTATTTTTGTTTTCTTGTTAAGGTTCAACTTCCCACCGGTTCTGACGCGGTTCATGAAAGACTCCGGGATCAGGACGCACCTGTTCACCTGTAACGCTGGCATCATCGACACAAAGTCAGTATAAATGTCAACAATGGTTCACCCAATCTATGTTCATTATATGTACATCGTTTGAATCATATACAGCCTTATGTATATAGCTATTGTATACACTTTTGGGGGGGGGGGGTAATATATACAGCATTCTGTAATTTAGATATCATTTGACTCTTGAGATTGTCAGTAAGCATCCACAACGTTTAACTCAATACATCTTTTCATCTACGTGTGCATCATTTGAAATCTATACAGCCTGTCTCATGTTCTGAAAACACTCGGAGGGGAAATATATCACAGCATTCCCTTATTTAAAAACGTCACATTTGAAATTGCATGTATATGTACAAAGCCATTGTCAAAGCAACCTCTGAAATTTGAGGCCGTTCCTTCCAAAACAGAACACTATCGATTAGAAATGGGTCAGTTTTTAACTTTAAAAACGTTCGATCTAACTCTGCGTCTGCAAATGTCGACAACAGCAATACTAAAACGCATATTGACTGTGTTATGATTCTGCGGTGATGCGGCGTCGTGAAATGCGATTTTTTTACAGTACTCTTCTCTCAAACGTCGGTCGGTATTTTCCGTTGCAAGTAGAACAGACAGTTTGTTCGGAGGCTAGCATGGTGCCATCGCATGTAAACTTGCATACATGATGTGCTAGCATAGAAATGTTTTGGTTGTATTGTATACGCAATAAACCGCCTTATGGTGTAACACACCGGGTCTGTACTGAACAAAAAAGATATATGTACTGTAAATGCACTTAAGTTCGCGTGGATTTAATTTCGCGGTAGCGGGAAAAAGGACTTTTCGCGGTGGATTTAAGTTAGCGGTAATACCATAGACTGCAGTCTATTACTATAATAGAAAAATGTTCGCGGTGGTTTTAAGTTTTCGCGGTGACAATTTCACCGCGAAAACCGCGAACATTAATCCACTGCGAACATTTCTGCATTCACAGTATAGTGACGATGATATGATATCATTATCTCAAACACCAGCAGGTATTTTCCGTCGCACATAGAACAGGCAGTTCTGTTCGGAGTCCGACACAAGAATCCCGTCATGCACCACGGCGACCCCCCACGGCGCGCGCAGCCCGTGTTCCTCAGACAGCAACACCCGCGCATGCGCTCTTCTTCCTGACTCCAGAAGGAGCACGCGCTTCAGACGGCTGTCCACAACCACCACGTTCCCTACCTGGTCGGTACAGCTCCTACACGGCATCGCCCCTACTTCTGTATACGTCATACGGATCAGCTGTCCGTCGCGAGAGTACACAGACAAGTTGGAGCTACCCTCCATAGAGATGATTATCTGTCCCTTCTTGTCCACGCTAATTCCCGCGGGTGCACCTACGATAGAGAACTTGTTGTAGGAGGCACCACTCGATAGGTATATACCAACTTCTCTAACGTCCTTGTCGGCGACGATCACAGCATTGTCGTTTGGATCTACTGCAATGTACCTCGGTTTGGCAACCATGTCCCGCCCAAACTGACCACAGTAGTTCCCGTTTGTCGAGAATTGCCGTATCACGTTGTGCTGGACGTCCGTCACGTACACGGAATCGTTGCTATTGGCAACGTCGTGAGGTTGCCATGACGACTGGCTCAGCATGAGCAGATCCCAGAACGACCAACCGATGGAGAAGCTTCGACAGGAGGCGAACAGCCCGCCAGTTAGGCCACCGCTTTCGAGAGCCTGGACACGCTTGTTTCCACTGTCCACTACAAAACAGCACGAGCCCGAGGTACACACGCCCTGTGGCGTTTTAAACTCGCCGTCCCTACCTCCTGTTCTACCAATCCGGTGGACAGTGAAGTCTACCTCTTTTGGCACGTTGTTTTTGTTTCCCTGGTCTTTCTCTTTGTCCTGTTTTCTTCGCCTTTCGTCTCCGTCATCTTTTGTGTCTGTTGACAGCTTCAATCTTCCCAACTGAATGTTTCCATACACTGTTTCCGACGGCACGAATTTCAGTCCGATAGAAACGTCATCTGACAATGGCACAGCAGCTAAGGCCTTCCTAGTGTCTACTAGTAGAGCTGATTCTAGTGATGTTGTAATGGCCATCATGGCTTGTATGTCTTTCTTTTCCATAGCCTCGCCAGCTAAGTGAATACCATTCACTAACTGATCCATTATCTGTATAAGTCTCTGCTTACAGCCAGCGAATCCCTGCGACTTGTCCGCATGTTTCTGTTCCACTTCGTGTCGAAGCTCCCTTTCTTTGGCATCGATGTTGGCGATTGTGGCCTCCCTCGTTTCTATGATTTTTGCAACGATTTCGCCTCTTTGGGAGTCAAGATCAGATTCTACTTTTTCCACCGTCTCTATGGCTTCCACACACTGCATGGCGTGCTTCTGGCAGGCTCGCACGACATTTTCAACCTCTGCTGTTTTCTGTTGCAAAACGTCCGACACAAGAGTCATCGGGTGGCCCCTATGGGTGGACGCTACGCATTCGCCACACACAAGCACATCACAACGGTCACACAAGAAAATAACCTCCTTTTCTGGGTGTATCCTACAAATATCTCCGTCTTTTCTGTCAGCATTCGCTGTAGAAGCCGGTTTTGAGGCCTGGGCGATGTTAGAAATCCAGAAATTGTGCGGAAGACCTTTGACCCCTTGAGAGGGAAGGGCGGTTTCGTGTCTGCATGTTGGACACTCAAGGGTCCGTTTGTTGGCGGAGAAGTCTTGAAGACAGCCGTGACAGAAGGTGTGAAGACACTGGAGGCTTCTCGGCTTGCGCTGGTCGGAGTCAAACGTCTCCAGGCATATCGGGCACGTTAGGAGGTCCACTTCTTCGGGTTCGCCGATGTGAAACTTTTCCCGAGCGGCCATCATGTTTTGGCACTATATAGACTATACCATATGCGGAATATAGATAGGAGTTACAATGTTCAGAACAACAGATATGCAATACTTTTTGAGAGTAATTGCCCCTAAAGATATACTTGTTATAACGGTAGCTACTGTTATACTATAATTATACTATAATAATGTATTATCAAGTCTTTATCTTAAACTAAAATTGCAATTGCGGACCCTATAAATATTTTGGTTTCGTCTATTCAATGTTTACCTTTGACCCGTACCAAGGCATTTCCGGGTTCCAGGCAAGATCACGCACAACAACAGTTTTGGCGATGTTTTCCCCCCGGATTTTGCTCTGAAATCAACCATTTCTTAGCGTTTCTTGAAACCGTAAGGTATAAGTGGTGTAGAAAAGTATTGAGCTTGATTTCAACCTACGCGTAGCTCTAAAACTCTAAAGCTCTAAAGATGCAAGAGTCAAGACCACTTCGCTGGCTGGGCGTAGCCGCATAGTCTTTCACTGTCACACCAGGACGAAGGATTACTAACAGAGGAAGCTACAACGATCTACAACAGTCGGACGTCTGCTTTTACTACTGCAACATCTACTACTACTACTACTGCTACTACTGCTACTACTACTACTACTACTACTTCTGCTATCACTTCTACTCAACTCTGCTCTACTGAAAGTGCGGGTGTCAGTTTCCGAGGAAAAACTCGTGACTGAAGTTCTCAAATTTCAGCGACTCTCCAGGGGTTGATTGACCATGGGGGACGATTCTTGCGGTGGTGGAGGGGGTTTCAGCGACAATGGAGGGGGAGGTTTCAGTAGTGGTGGAGGGGGTTTCGGCGACACCGGAGGGGGGTTCAGCGGTGGAGGGGGTTTCAGCGACAGTGGAGGGGGTTTCAGCGACAGTGGAGGGGGTTTCAGTAGCGGTGGAGGGGGTTTCAATAGTTGTGGTGATGGAGGCGGTTTCAGTTCCGACACGGGCGCGGGGTTCGGCCACGATAGCCACCACGCCAGCGGCGGGTTTCACCACGGAATACACCACGGTCATCATGGCATCGGAGGTCCTGGGTTCAACTCCCACCACCCGCCGCACCACGTGCCAGCAGTCGGCGGCGGCACGAGTTTCTACTCCGGCCCCGCGTTCGGAGGAGCAAGCCCCGGTGCGGCAGCAGCTTGTCCCGTCTTGTTCGCTGCGTTCTTCCTGATAGCCGGTATCAGCATGACAGCGTCCGGGGTGGCATCTAGTCCCGTCTTCGGCTTCAGCCCTCTGCTGGTGATCGGACCCATCTTCCTGTGCCTCGGCTTCATGCTCTGCACCGTCGGCTGCGTCTGCTACCGGCGCCGCCAACAGGTGGGGTAAAATCTTAAAAACTTATTATTTCATATTTCATTATAAGCACGTTCGCGGTTCAAAGTATGCATGTACAGCAGCAGGAATTTTTGGTGATTAAGTTGTGAACAGTTCTTGCCTTGACAATTGTTTGAGTGAGTGTGTGTGTGAGAGTGAATGAGTGAGTTAGTGTGAGTGAGTGAGTGAGAGAGAGTGAGTGAGAGAGAGTGAGTGAGTGAGAGTGAGTGAATGTGAGTGAGTGATGTGAGTGAGTGGTTGAGTGTTAGAGTGAGTGAGTGAGTGAGTGAGTGAGTGAGTGATGGGAGTAACCATCACATGTGTAACCCACCCACAGGAAGCAGAGACAGCCAGACAGCGGTATGTGTGTGTGTCTGTGAGTGAGTGAGTGAGAGAGTGAGTGAGAGAGTGAGTAAGTGAGCAAGCAAGCCAGTGATGAGTGAGCGAGCGAGCGATGAGTGATGAGTGAGTGATGAGTGAGCGAGCGAGCGTGCGTGTGTGCGTGCTTGCGTGCGTGCCTGAGTGAGTGAGTGAGAGCGAGCGAGCGAGCGTGCGTGCGTGAGAGCGAGCGTGCGTGCGTGAGAGCGAGCGCGAGCAAGCGAGCGAGTGAGTGAGAGCGAGCGAGAGGGAGGGAGTGAGCGAGCGAGTGAGCGAGAGTGAGTGAGTAAGTAAGCGAGTGAGTGAGCGAGTAAGTGAGTGAGTGAGTGAGTAAGTAAGCGAGTGAGTGAGCGAGTGAGTGAAGAGAGTAACCATCACATGTGTACCCACCGACAGGAGGCAGAGACCGCCAGACAAAGTGGACAGCCGATGGTCCAGGTGGTGACGTCAGCCGGCGCACCCCAGCCCGGCCCGGCGGGACAGACCGTCATGATGCACCCCACCACCGTCATTGGCCCCACCGCGGGGGCAGGGGCCGTACCCAACCCCACCGGTCCCCCGCAACCCTACCCGGCATATCCCCCAACGTCGTAAGTACTATATTTGTTTCATATGGCGGGTGGTAACAAGACCTGTTTTTGGCTGGGACAAAAACAGTAATTTTTTCAATTGTAGTGCTTAAAATTTAATTTCATACATTTCAAAAGTATACTGTGTGTGTGTGTTCGAACATCAGACCTTGTAGTTCCTGACGGCCAGTTTAAACTAATGAGCTATTTCCATTGCCTTAAAACTTTGAAGTGAATTTTTTTTTCAAAAATAGATCTGGCAATGAGATATGTTTTATTCAGTGTTGCGCCATTAATGTTTTGTTCCATCTGTTCTATCACAGTATGCCTGCAGGGTACCCACCGGCGGGTCAGCCCCCCTACCCCCCAGCAGCAGCCCCCCCACCCACGGGATACCCCCCTCCTGGGCAGCCGCCGTACCCCTCTGCGGGTGCCCCACCACCCCCCACGGGCGGACAGCCACCCCCCACGGGATACCCTCCCTACGGCACCGCACCAGGGCAGGGGGCGCCCGATATCGCCCCTCCCCCCTCATACAACGAAGTCACCAAAGAAGAGAAGAACTGAGACACAGAGGAACTAACCAGTGTTTTTTTTTTAAATGATAGGCCTGTTCACTGTTTAAACTGTGCATGTGCAGTAGGATGCGTTGTGGGTAATATGTCAAAGGTAAAGGCCCCTATAACTTGTGAACAGATCTTGTCTAGACCATGCTTTTTATGTGTACAGATATGATTTGTTTGTTTTTTTCGTCTCAGCTTTGACATACTACCCACATTGCATCTGCATATGCATGAACCTTTTAACTGGCTTATTTTGTGTTAATCTGTGGATGGAATTTTTCTGAGTGCCATCTATGCACAGAAAAGTGTAGAAAATATGGTGTTCATGTTCAAGATACTTTTCTATGGGACACAACAAACAAACAAACAATGGGAATTTTATCGTCAAATTGTATTGTATATTCTTAAAAGCCTTAAAAAACTGTAATTTTTCTGTACTTCAAAATATAACAGAGATGACCAAAGGGCTTTCTCTACACACAACCATGTGACAGAAAACACGAACAGTGAGTTTAAAATCAATTTTGTATACAAGAGTGTTCAAAGAACAAGTCAGTTGATGCATGCATTACAGAGAGTGTCAAGTGTAAAGACACATCAAATTTCATACTTTTAAAAAAGTTTTAGTTGTAGCTGTGGGCCTGTGGCCCAAGAAGATGTTCTCAAATGTCTTTTTGTTTTGTTTTATCACATTTTTTTTATTCTGTAGATAATATACATTTATTTTTCACCACTAAATATATGATGTACATGTATTTTATATATGTATTTTTTATATGTATTTTTATCCCTTGCATGTGCATTTAGTTTTTGTGTGATACCTAATTGTAACTGTAACAACATCTCTTCTTAAGTCAGAAACATCATGATTGAGAACAGCTCAATTGTTCCCCATAAGACAAAAAGTAGGGGAGAGAGAGGCAGTCGGATATGTATTTTTTCTGAGTTCGCATGTTAAAGTATTATACTGGTGTGATGCGTTCTGTGGACAAATGTATCAAGGGTAGCTTTCCGTATACTTCCGGGACTTTATACCCTAAACGTGTTGTTCTTATGGGTGACTTCGTTACTGAGTTGTATTTGTCTTGATATCTATGGTGCTTAACACAATCCGTATGTTGCAAAAGAAACTTACAAACCTTTAGACACAACCAACATTTTATACAGCGTAGATAATAATCTTTATTTGCCTTTCGTCTGGTTGTATGCTATTACCAGCAAATAAACACAATTGCATGTATATGTACTGCATCCTATGTGCGTAGTTTGTTTATATTAGAGAATGCGTCCTACAATAGTAGTTGTTCTAACCTGGCTACCACTCGGGTAGAAATTCGCTCCTATGTCCGCATCTGCTACGGAATAGCAAAGAAGCGACTGTATATAGTGTATAATAAACACAAGAGAGAACGTAGCCTCCATAGCAGGCTCTCTGGACCTTTCTTTTTGCTCATAGTACACTGGCCTTTTTGTACTGGGTCGCTTGTACTGTCGGCCCTTACTACTATCCGGATGGTACCCAGGCTATAGCTGTTAACGTTCAGGATTGCATCGCACATTATTTTTCAATCCTAAAATCAGGGATCATTGGGCCTTATTAAGGTACTGTTCACTCCTGGGCGTACATAGAACAGGCAATGTTGTGCCGAATCAGACACAGCAACACCGTCGCACAGTAGGGCCACCCCACAAGGCTCGCTCAGTCCGTCTTCTCTGGACAGCAGAGTCCCGACAAACCGTCTCTGGGGATCGAACATCACGACTCTGGAGTTTCTCCGGTCGGCGACGATAATGTTCCCCTCCTCGTCCGCACACAAGTCTCCTAAATCCACTGTCTTAAAGTCTGAGACAGTGGTTTCTTGTTCCTCACTTTCTCCTATAACCTGTCCTTCTGACGTGTACACAGCCGGTTTGGTGACTCCTTCGAGTGAGACAAGAATGTCGTGAGTCTTATGACTTACAGTGACACCTTTGGGCACACCTGGCACGGTGAAACTTCTTATCATCCCACCTTCCGGCTTGTACAGGGCGATCTGGCGGTTCTCCCTGTCTGTAACAACCACAGTACCGTTTCTGCTATCCACGGCGATGTTGCTGGGACTGTCCACCATTTGCGAAGAGAAGACGCCAAGGTAAGCACCGCTGGGAGAAAACTTTCTCACCACTTTCTCTTTTATATCCGTGACGTAGACGACGTGATCTCCGTCCTCTGAGGAGGAGGAGCCGACGGCGACGTCGTGGGGGGTCCAAGACGTTGGGAAGTCCCAGTAGGAGTTGGAGACGGAGAAAGTTCGGCAGGAGGAAAACAGACCTGACGTGACCCCGCGGCGCTCGTACACCTGGAAAGAAAAGTGAAAGTTGTACACCTGTAAAAAGGTGAAAGTGATCTCTGAGGAAGTAAAAGTGACGTTTGAGGCAGAGAAACTTCGGTAGGATGCGAATAGACCTGACACGACACCGCAGCGTTCCTACGCCTGGAAAGAAAAGTGTTGTTTTTTTTCGCACACCTGTCCAAAAACTGAAAGTGATGCCGAACTTGGGGTTCTCATGTCGATTGGACAGACGGGGAGGCAGACCGGCTTTTTGCCTGTTTGCCTGACCTGCACATGACTTTTTATGGTGAAGGAGGGGTGTGCAATTCCTTCTCCACCCTCTCGTCTACTGGAGCACTAAGTCTCACAGGGGCAGAACTGTCTGCAACGTGTGAGGCGGCTCCAGCAGATGCAGCTTTGTTGTTCGGAGATGCCGAACTAGTGATGATTTATCTATGTTTGTGTATCTATAGTTGTAGAAGAGCTTAGGGGTTTCTGTACCTTTAAGTTCTTATCAAAGGTCAATGAAGAGTCGGGCTACATTTCCACTTGCCGTGAGAGAGAGGGACAGACGCTATGTACAGTATTTACAGGCTCATTGTACCGGGGAAATTCCCCTTGCTCTTTCCGACACGTACCACGAACAGTGAACCATAGCTTAACGTCCCATCCTAATACCCCTGTCACATTATCCACGATCTTCGGGCGTATCGATGGAAGGTCGGCTATATTTAAGATCGACAGAGGGTAGCGCGTATTCTTTCACCTTAAAACCGCCCCTGTCACATGTAAGCCATACATTGTACCTTGTACAATTGTTGTGCAATAAAGTTATTATTATAAGCGAGGCTCGGGCGATTGCCGCAGACTCGTCGTCCGATCAATTTTCGCCAAATCTGACAGGGGGGGTCCCAAAGCCCTTTTTCGTAGAGCGTAATCGGCGGTTTTCATTCTACGTACTCCGTAGCGGGACCGCTCGAATTCAACGTAGAGCGTAATCGGTGCATTTTGCGTCCGGCGTTATTGGCCCCTTTAATTTAACGTATTACGTAGAAGCTAACCGGATTTTACCGTAAAACATAATTCATATGAATTGTTCGTAGAGCATAATCAAAATTTCATTAAACTTAACTAGTCTACCGGCAAAGTTTACCCGTGACAATGCATGAAATTGCGTTTCAAAGGGTCCAGATTTCAAAATTTCGCCGGACCTTCCTTGCGATTGACTCACCCCTTCGGTAGTGGACCATCGGTAAAAATATGTTGCGGGACCGTCGCCTCCCAACTAGCAGAAATTTCTTTACCGAACTTAGCTTAGTAAACAAGCAAAATGTGCAGGAAATGGCATTTGAGAGGGTCAAGATTTCAAATTTTTCTCTGGGTGGGCCTTGGCCTCTGTGCGACTGCTTGGGCCTCCGGCGCTCACGACTCTCCAGCGCTCGTCGCCCTCAAAAACTTCTCTCTGACAGAAATGTCATTACATTGAGCATATAGTCTGCCAGCAAAATTTGTATCTCAAAATGCAGGAAATGGTGGTTCAGAGGGTACAAATTTTAAAATTTTCCCGTACGTACCTTGCGACAGTTCGTGCTTTCACTAGTTTCAGCACTCGAAATCTGAAAATGATGTTTGGGGGCGTTGTCCTCAACAGCTTAAAGCTAAAACCATGTGAATTTCTAATTGAAATGCCATTCAACTTAGCTTAGTCTGTGAGCAAAATTTGCCCTTCAAAAGGTAGAAAATAGTGTTTCAGAGGGTCAAGATTTCACAATATTCCCGGGGGAGCATGCCCCCGGACGCCCCTAGGATTGTCGCGCCTCCGCCTTTCGATGCTACAAGTACTGAAAATTACGTCACATAAGAAATTTGCTGTCGTCGCCTCTGGCCAGCAAAACGGGCGCTTTTATATCGTCTAAAAAGTTTTCTTGTTGATGGAATTATAAGTTCAAGTTGTTAGATATCCTCTTCACGTGTTCTGCCGTCGGCTGAATTCAGCCAAAAGACTATAAAGGTTTGCATAATGCATTTGGAAACGTAATTTAGCATAGAGCGTAATGAAGCGTCCATAATTTAGCGTATTACGTAGCCGGCCCTCCCGAATTTAGCGTAGAGCGTTGTCGCGACCCTTTCTAGTTGCGTGCATGTTGGGTAGCGACACTGCCGTGATTCTAACTGACGACTTGCTGCTATATATAAATGCAGGGCGGCACACTACAACCACTGGACTACATACGGCTAAGTATACCCGCCATATTTACCTGTACACGCTTGTTCCCGCTGTCTACTACAAAGCAACACGTGGAGGCACAGGCTAGCCCTCTTGGGGTGTCCAGCTCCCGGAGTTTCGTACCTTAGGGTCCATGTAAAAAACAAGCTTATTGGATTGTTACAGTCCGAGTTAATTCATACAAGATACAAATAAAAATTAGATTAAAAAAATACCTGCAAAGTGACGTATTTACATAGAAGATATCGTAAGAAATGTAACACTCAGCAAATACGTTATGTTTACTTTCACATGGTCTAGCCTAATAAATATTACTCTATCTATTCTTACTGAAACACATTCATATATCGTACATTATGACCAGTCCCTTCAGCCCTGCCTGCCACTAATGTAGCAATGTTACACAATGTAATCAAACACCGCAGGACGTTACCATGGTGACAGCCGTCTGGTCCAGGTCATTGACCTTATTTGTTGGAGAAACGGAGGAATAACAATATGTTTCCCTTCCGCGAAGGTAAAGATAAAAATGTTTCATCTCAGCTTTACCTTGTTGTCCGACACGATGCACAGTATAGCGGGCGCTTTGGCTGTGTCGGACATCATGTCCGTATTCCCGAAGCTCGGCTGTCTCGCTCAGTGTCCACCCGGGCTCCATTATAGGCAACTTGCACCTTACACGTCCTGTATACATGAAAAAGATAATATGTTTGCTCCTTTAGTTTTAGCTGATAGCTTCAAATGGGTCAATGTTGCTCAAACAGTCCCTGTACGCTTTTATAGTACAGTACAATGTAGCATGGCAGTCTGTGTAAGTTACTGTAACACTACCACATGTCTGGACCGTCTATGGATCCGACACCCCTCTCTGCAGTTCGGACCTCTGCTATCAATTTAGCCAGGCTATAGCTAGCTACCATAAATGTTGGTACGACCTACCTTGTTACGCCCCTCCAGCAGGGTATAATGGCTGGCGGGGGTCAGGTTACAGTTTTACCGTCTGCTTTGTTTGGTGTCGTTTTCATTGACGTCAGAATTAAACTTTGACCTGACAGCTCGGCAGAGCGCGTCGCGTGGTTCCAACATGTCCGGAGGGTATCGGGTTACTAGCTTCTATTTCAAGGTCAACGTATTCAGCGCTGTGTTTCGCCGCACAGTCAGAATTATGTAGTAGTATCTATTGACGCAACAAATGTAAATCAACTTTCATAAGCCTGCATACAACGTGTACATAAAAACAAACAAGTGTATACAATTGCAAATGAATTAACGTTACAAATGTATTATTTTATTCTCTGTGCATTGTGTTTCAAGTCTCCTAATCCATTAGTATTAGTTTATACTTCACCAATGTTTTTAAAGTAACATGAGTCGAGTGAGGGAATGTGTGTTAAGTGCCTTTACCAATTGCCAGTACCGTTTTTCTTTTTGCTTGTTTTTGCTTGTTTGTCATTTATTTATTTTGCACATGAAAACAATAACAATAAAATAAAGAAACCTAATCAAAAGTGCCGGTGCAGGGAAGAAGCCTGCATGGCTCATACAAAGCCCCCTCTACTTAACTGAGATAATACTAATGAATACACGTAACCAAATTCCAGTGCCAAATATTAGCAGTCAATTCTGAGTCAATTACCCTGACCACAACACCATTATTGATTTGTTTTGTTTTGTTTGTTTGAACCTTTGTTTATTCATGAAAGCTCAAATCGCTACAGGCCACTTTTCAATGTCATGATGGAAGAGGCAAGGGTACGACAAAGTATATAACAGAGATACAGCTTAAATCAGTTAAAGTCCTAATTAATATAATGAGTCCTAATTGATATTCCAGGTTTGGGTACTTCGGAGACCTGGCCAGCTCGAGGAGCTGGGTGCGCACCTTCCAGAGTTACGTCTTGGTGTATAAGTACGCGCAGAGCAGCGTCTTAACTTTTCCTTTCATGATTCCCGGAGAACATCAGAGGAAACTTCTCGACTTCCAGAAGATCCTCCGGGACCAGAACATCCCTAATAAGGTTTGTTTGTTTGTTTGTTTGTTTGTTTGTTTGTTTGTTTACAAGTACGCGCAGAGCAGCGTCTTAACTTTTCCTTTCATGATTCCTGGAGAACATCAGAGGAAGCTTCTCGACTTCCAGAAGATCCTCCGGGACCAGAACATCCCCAATAAGGTTTGTTTGTTTGTTTGTTTGTTTGTTTGTTTGTTTGTTTGTTTGTTTGTTTACATGTACGCGCAGAGCAGCATCCTGACTTTTCCTTTCATGATTCCCGGAGAACATCAGAGGAAACTTCTCGACTTCCAGAAGATCCTTCGGGACCAGAACATCCCTAATAAGGTTTTTTTTTCTTTATAATCTCCATCAGTAACATATACCATGATCTTCCTGAAGTCCCTTTCTAGTACTATTTATGTTTAGCGGTTACTTAACATGAAAAAAGCATCTAATCTAGATACAAAGATAAGTAAAATACATTTACAATTTAACACATGGGTCTAGCTACCTTAATCGAGGTTTGATAATATTACAAGTAATTGATGCTTATGCAATTACTTAGCAAACCAAACATGGCGAACTGAGATAGGAAATGACACAGAGAGGCAAAAATGTGATTTCTTTTGATACCTGTTTTTTATTTTATAAACTGCTTGTAGCTTACTGTAGAAAGAATGCCGAAACTCATGATTATCCCTACGCCATTGTCAAAGGCCTATGTTTCAAATTATTGTTGTGTTAATTAGAATTTTAGGTGTTTTTTTTTTTTTTGCTTTTATTTTTTTATTCTATGTCTCTACTCTGTACTGTGTGTGATAACTGTTGCCAAACATTGTACCGTGTGCAATTGTTGTAAAATGAGTTCTTCTTCTTCTTAACTTGGTGACTTGTCTAGTCTACCTGAAAATCTCTAATATAATACACTGATAAGGTTGCTCTGCACTCGGTAAGCCTGATAAAATAACTTGTGCACACTGTTTCATGTTGGTCTGGTTTCCCCCAGGTATTTCTGAACCACCCCGAGCACAGGAGAAAGACGACGGAGTTCTGGGCGAGGAGAGGACTAGTGGAGCGAAGTTTATCGTCAGGTAAATACAACTTTTAACCCTAGAGTCACAGGAAACCGAAATTGATTGATTGACGGTGTGCGATCGTACGAGTACCGACTAGAGGAAGACGTTGAATTGATTGATTGGTTTGGTTGTTGATTGGTGTGTCTGTTGATGGGTTGGTCGATGATTGATTGATTGATTGATTGACTGATTGATTGACTGATTGATTGATTGATTATTGATTGACTGATTGATTGATTGATTGATTTACTGACTGACTGACTGACTGACTGACTGACTGACTGTCTGACTGACTGACTGTCTGACTGACTGACTGACTGACTGACTGACTGTCTGACTGTCTGACTGACTGACTGACTGACTGACTGACTGACTGACTGACTGTCTGACTGACTGACTGACTGACTGACTGACTGACTGTCTGACTGACTGACTGACTGACTGACTGACTGTCTGACTGACTGACTGACTGACTGACTTACTGACTGACTGACTGACTGACTGACTGACTGACTTACTGACTGACTGACTGACTTACTGACTGACTGACTGACTGACTGACTTACTGACTGACTGACTGACTGACTGACTGACTGACTGACTTACTGACTGACTGACTGACTTACTGACTGACTGACTGACTGACTGACTGACTGACTGACTGTCTGACTGACTGACTGACTTACTGACTGACTGACTGACTGACTGTCTGACTGACTGTCTGACTGACTGACTGACTGACTGACTTACTGACTGACTGACTGACTGACTGACTGACTGTCTGACTGACTGACTGACGGACTGACTGACTGACTGTCTGACTGTCTGACTGACTGAATGACTTACTGACTGACTGACTGACTGACTGACTGACTGACTGTCTGACTGACTGACTGACTGACTGACTTACTGACTGACTGACTGACTGACTGACTTACTGACTGACTGACTGACTGACTGACTGACTGACTGTCTGACTGACTGACTGACTGACTGACTGACTTACTGACTGACTGACTGACTGACTGACTGACTTACTGACTGACTGACTGACTTACTGACTGACTGACTGACTGACTGACTGACTGACTGACTGACTGACTGACTGATAATAAAGACACTATATCATCCGCAGGGTTCTATGTGATCAGCGCGGCGCTGTCCTTCTGTGACCGTGTGCGAGTTTTCGGGTTCTGGCCCTTTGACCGGGACCGTCGGGGCCGGGCTGTTCGGTACCACTACGGTGTACGCCCGCGGGACCAGGGTCCGGACAACCCCTGGCATAGGATGGACAGGGAGTTCTACAGGCTCGTGGAGCTACACGCCAAGGGAGTCATCGAGCTGGTTACAAAACCGTGCTCTTAGCTAACTAGCTTCTGTACAGGGGTGAGTACCTGTACAGAAAATTCATGTACAAGTACGATACAGGTCCACATGATGGACAGGGACTTCTACAAACTCGTGCAGCTGCACGCCAAAGGAGTCATCGAGCTTGTGACAAAACCGTGTTCTTAGCTTCTGTATAACCACTTATCGTGGTACCGAGATTTGAGGAAGGTTGCCGGAATTAAAGCCTTGGACAGGTCCTTGTCCTCAGTTCCAGCTGATAGGGGTTTAAAACACAAAACGTTACATAAATGAATCGTCCAACTTGTAACACATGTACAGGTACGGTACAGGTACACAGGTACACAGTTCTACAGACTCGTGGAGCTACACGCCAAGGGAGTCATTGAGCTGGTTACAAAACGGTGCTCTTAGCTAACTAGCTTCTGTACAGGGGTGAGTACCTGTACAGAAAATTCATGTACAAGTAAGATACAGGTACACAGGATGGACAGGGAATTCTACAGACAGGGAGTCATTGAGCTGGTGACAAAAACCGTGCTCTTAGCTTCTGTATTATAATCACTTACATGTAAAGGAGTGAGTACCTGTACAGAAAATTCGTGTACAGCTTGTTTGTTTGTTTGTTTGTTTGAACCTTTATTTATTCATGAAAGCTCAAATCGGCCTGCAGGCCGCTTTTCATTGAGGTCATGAGAGAAGAGGCAAGGGTCAGACAGAATATATAACTAGAGATAAAGTTACATCGTTTTGAGTCCTTATAAGTCCTATACGTCTATATACACAATTTACATTTACATACATACAAAATACATGATAGAAACTGCTACATGATTCGAGTCCGTTCGAACGTTCATTTGGCCGTTCCCATTACTTTAAGAGTCTCTTAAAGGAAGCCAGAGTTGGGGCTGTGCGTATGTCCGGTGGTAGCCTGTTCCAGATGGTGGGTCCACGGTAGGCGATGGCTCTTCTGAAGGTTTCTCGGTGGGGTTTAGGGACAGCAAGTTGATTACTTGTGCTTTGCCTGGTTGTTCTTGTGCTTTGGTCTCGGCAATAGACAAACATCTGGCGCATGTAGGGTGGGAGTTTGCTGTTCAGAGCTTTGTAGACGAGTACGGCATTGTAGTATTGATGTGTTGCCTTAATGTCCTTCCAGCCCAGCCTAGAGTGTACTTCGGTTGATGGGGTCCTGTGTGGAGCCTTCAGAATTAGTTTTCCCGCCCGGTTCTGCATGGTCTGTAGCTTCTGTAGGTCCTGATCTGGAGCAGTGTCCCATGCCGTGCAGGCATACGTTATGTGTGGTAGGAAGATGGCGTTGTACAAGGTGTGGAGTGCTGATGTTGTGATGAAGGGGCTGGCGTGTTTCATCATGAATAGTGATCGCTTCAGTTTCCCCAGCACAGCTTTCACCTGGTTCTTCCAGTTCAGTTGTCGGTCAATAACCACACCTAGGTAGGTGTACTGATCACATGTTGGTATGTTGGTGCCGTTGACAGTCAGCTTTGGAGCGCTACAGTTTGACAGTTTCTTGTGTGTTCCTATGTACATGCATTTGCATTTTCCACCGTTCATTGACAGAGAGTTTGCTGCGAACCATTTTGCCAACCGTTGTAGATCATGTTGGAGTGCCTGCTCAATGTTGTTGGAGTTCTTGTGGCTGTAGTAGATTACAGTATCATCTGCATACATTGAGATATCACAAGACTGGAGACATTCAGGCATATCGTTGACGTAGATGATGAAAAGGAGGGGCCCCAGTATTGATCCCTGAGGCACCCCGTATTTTACATTGTGAAAGCCAGATGTTGCTCCGTTGATTGACGTACAGTGTTGTCTACCTGTTAGATAAGACTGGAACCAGTCAAGAGCGTGGCCCTGTATGCCGTATCTGCCGTATCTGGACATCTTCTGGTACCGTGCTCTTAGCTTCTGTATGATCAGTTATAGGGGTGAGAACCTGTACAGAAAATTCGTGTACAG
This sequence comes from Branchiostoma floridae, assembly GCF_000003815.2. Taxonomy (NCBI): domain Eukaryota; kingdom Metazoa; phylum Chordata; class Leptocardii; order Amphioxiformes; family Branchiostomatidae; genus Branchiostoma; species Branchiostoma floridae. The sequence goes on along the minus strand of NC_049992.1, from coordinate 808,062 downwards.
CTACGGTACCGTGCTCTTAGCTTCTGTATGATCACTTATAGGGTGAGTACCCGTACAGAAAATTCGTGTACAGCTACGGTACCGTGCTCTTAGCTTCTGTATGATCAGTTATAGGGTGAGTACCCGTACAGAAAATTCGTGTACAGCTACGGTACCGTGCTCTTAGCTTCTGTATGCTCACTTATAGGGTGAGTACCCGTACAGAAAATTCGTGTACAGCTACGGTACCGTGCTCTTAGCTTCTGTATGATCACTTATAGGGTGAGTACCCGTACAGAAAATTCGTGTACAGCTACGGTACCGTGCTCTTAGCTTCTGTGATCAGTTATAGGGGTGAGAACCTGTACAGAAAATTCGTGTACAGCTACGGTACCGTGCTCTTAGCTTCTGTATGCTCACTTATAGGGTGAGTACCCGTACAGAAAATTCGTGTACAGCTACGGTACCGTGCTCTTAGCTTCTGTATGATCACTTATAGGGTGAGTACCCGTACAGAAAATTCGTGTACAGCTACGGTACCGTGCTCTTAGCTTCTGTACATCTTCTGGTACCGTGCTCTTAGCTTCTGTATGATCAGTTATAGGGGTGAGAACCTGTACAGAAAATTCGTGTACAGCTACGGTACCGTGCTCTTAGCTTCTGTATGATCACTTATAGGGTGAGTACCCGTACAGAAAATTCGTGTACAGCTACGGTACCGTGCTCTTAGCTTCTGTATGATCAGTTATAGGGTGAGTACCCGTACAGAAAATTCGTGTACAGCTACGGTACCGTGCTCTTAGCTTCTGTATGCTCACTTATAGGGTGAGTACCCGTACAGAAAATTCGTGTACAGCTACGGTACCGTGCTCTTAGCTTCTGTATGATCACTTATAGGGTGAGTACCCGTACAGAAAATTCGTGTACAGCTACGGTACCGTGCTCTTAGCTTCTGTGATCAGTTATAGGGGTGAGAACCTGTACAGAAAATTCGTGTACAGCTACGGTACCGTGCTCTTAGCTTCTGTATGATCACTTATAGGGGTGAGTACCCGTACAAAAGATCTATGTACAGGTACGGTACCATGCTCTTAGCTTCTGTGATCACTTATAGGGGTGAGAACCTGTACAGAAAATTCATATATACAGCTACGGTACCGTGCTCTTAGCTTCCTTATGATCACATATAGGGGTGAGTACCTGTACAGAAAATTCACGTGCAGGTCCACAGGAAAGACAGGAAGTTCTACAAACTAGTGGAACGTGCTCTTAGCTTCTGTATAATCACAATTATCCATATCAAAGTTTAGAGTTTCGTCCTGGTGTGAGTGCACCAGATCTAGAGTTACTACTTACTGTATAAAACTAGTGTGTTGCCCATAGTGATATCTCTAAAAGAGAGGGGTTGGTGTTGGTATACGTTTTTTGTTGGTAAGAAATTTTCGTTATGTACGGATATGGTTTATTTGAAATATTTTAATATACTTTGACTTTATTCAGATCCACAATTACGCCTAGGTCA
>NC_049992.1:796534-803125 GCF_000003815.2 Branchiostoma floridae | reverse complement strand
ACAGGGCCTCTTGTACATGTTAGGATTCATGGGTTGGTTGTATCCGGTATTGATAGATCTCGTAGGTTGTTGGAATCCGTTGTTGCCCACTCTGCCATTGCCACGACCCTCATCGAACCCCCTGCCCCCGCTGCCACCCAGAATCACATCTCCGCTTATCGGAGTTCCGCTGACTGAATCGTGAAGGCATACCCGCGCAGTCCTCTGAAATAATGAATCTGTCGATTTTGTACCTCGAACGCAGTAGAAGATCTAGATGGAGAGCACTTCGTCGTAGCTTAAGCTTGAAAGTAATATACATTCAGTTAACGTAGAACATATATATATGTCAGTCTTTTTCAGACTATGACAAACTACGCAAGAACTTAACGACAAAAAGATTTCCATTGCGATGCACACAGATACAAAATTACCTAAACTTAAAGTTGCAACTTAGCAAGTAGTAAAAGTACAAACTCAATTCAGAGTTCAATTCAAAGTTCAATTCAAAGGGGTTGTTTGCTGATGGCCACATGCCTTCGGTGTCTTCTTTCAGCCTCCTTGACATCCCTCATTATGAACGTATGAATAACCCTGAAAAGTTGCATGCGTTTTGACAAACCGATCTATTACTGAACCCATACAGTCCTGCAGTTTCACCATTACCAAGGAGCGATCGCGAGAAGAACTTCTATGCTAGCCTGGATCTATGATACATTCACATATGTCTTTGTTGTGACCTGTACTTTAATCCACTAACCGTAGGCGGAAGTAAACGTCAGATGTCCTTAGACAGCCCGATTTGGGAATGTAGGCTCTGTTATCAGAGACAGTCTACCTGCGTAATCCGGTGAAGTTTATACAGATTCCTCGTGTTGTTGAGCTTGGGCAAAATCTATGGTCCCAAATTAAGGAATATAGATATACATTCGGAACACCGCAGCCTTGTGACCTATGAACTGTGACAAAAATAGCAACAACAAGAACAGAAGCAGTCGGACAGGTTTTCGCACGCTGTAGCGCTTCACGGGTCAAGGACAGTCGAACTCGTGATCGGTTTGATTTTAAAAATGTTAGAAACTCCTTGTGAATCGTAAGTTGTATAACGCCTTATCTGTAGCTGATACTACAATGTGGCTTTGCTTCGTCGTGTGTTTGCAGTCAAGCACACTGGGGCTCCCCTAAATGTATGATTGTCGATTGTATAAGATAAAGACATACATACAGGTTATACTAACTAATAGGTATAAACTTCACACTGGAATCGGGTCGCGGCGTCAAATAACACTAACGTAAACTGTAGCAACGCCAGTCTTGAGATTTGCTGTGGGTGTTGAGAAAGTCTGTTCTGTTTATTTCCGCTTGGCTGAAAAAAAAAGACGCGCTGCATCCTTGAGTTCAAACATCAGACAAAGTTATTACAGTACATTTCTGACATCTAGCGACTTGGACATAAAGTGCACACGAAAGGACATACAGTGATGGTAACTGGACCGACAAAAATAATTGCACTTTCAACATAATTTCATCATTTCGTGTGTGGCATTGGTACATATATACATACCACGTGGCCACTTACTCATAATCACAACCCGTTTCTGAACGACTTTAATCATTATTTTTGTTTGAGAAGCGTCAAATATACCCTGGCTTCCGACATACCCGAAGAAAATATGAATTTCTCCTATTTTCCTAGCCTCCATAGCAGGCGGTCTCTTTTGGGGGAGGCAAGGAGGCTATGTATGCTAATGATACACTTTTGCTGGCTACTAGTACTGTAAATGCAGAAATGTTCGCGGTGGATTAATGTTTGCGGTTTTGGCGGCGACCACTTTACCGCGAAATTAAATCCACCGCGAACATTTTTCTATTAAGGTATTAGACTGAAGTAGATGGTGTTACCGCGAAATTAAATCCAGCGCGAAAAGTCATTTTTCCCGCTACCGCGAAATTAAATCCCCGCGAACTTAAATGCATTTACAGTATTATGCTATGGAGGCTATAGTTTTCTAGTGACCCGTGGAACATGGTAGAAGCTATGTTTTTCCAGCAACCTATATAGAGACTGGTAGAGACTACAGTTCATCTGCACGAGTCTGTCACAAGTTCAACAACCCCGTCTCTATACAGCTCCACCAGCTTGAAGAACTCCCGGTCTATCCTGTGGTTCCAGTTGTTAAGGGTTAGGCTCTGAGTAAGTTCCTACTATTTTAGCCTGGATGCCAGACTGTTTCAAGGGCCTATACAGACCACGCCCTTGGCTCTGGAGCCAACATGGCCCCAAGGAAGTTCTACAGTAGGTTACAGGGAGTTAGACAGATATTTTTGAGATCGGGCCGGAGTCTGGTATCCAAGCTGCGACTATTTCAGTGTTGGTTCCGTTAAGTTTGATTTTATCTCAATGAGACTTTACTTAATTTGGATAATATAGTCTTGTAGAACCGACCCCTATTCTAGCGATGGATTTCAGGCTACAAGTCGGTTCATCTGCATGTGTCCGTCACTAGTTCAACAATCCCGTCTCTATACAACTCAAGCAGTTTGAAGAACCGCCGATTGATCATGTGGTTCCAGCTGTTGAGGGTTAGGTTCTGGGCAAGTCTCGACTATTTCAGCTATACTAGGGACGTATTTCAGGCTTATCTGCATGTGTCCGTTACTAGTTCAACAACCCCGTCCCTGTACAACTCCACCAACTTGAAGAACTCCCGGTCTATCCTGTGGTTCCAGTTGTTGAGCCCGCCGTCCTGGTGCAGGTAGTTCAGCGTGTAGTGGTACTGCAGCGCCCTCTGGCGGCGGTCCGTCAGAAACGGCCAGAACCCGAAGATACGGACGTGACGACAGAAGGCCAGCGCTGCCGACACCAGATAGAAACCTGTATGTAGGTGTACAGAAAACAAATACGTGATATTTACCTTCATGTGGCTTACCGTATGCCTAGGTCACATTTCTAAACTTGGACCCGTATAGGTTACCCCACGGAAAAAGGTGAACAAGAATTACCAGACGTTGGGGTTGGTTCGTTCAGCCCTTCCTCCGCCCAGAAGCGGGACATGAGCCTCCTGTGGTGGGGATGGTTCATTAACACCTTGTTCGGGATCCCTCTACTCTTCAGAGTTTCCTGGAACTTTAAGAAGAAGTCTCCGTTCCCTCTGACGTTGAAGGGGAAGGTGAAGATGTGTGTGTTCTGGAGGTTGCAGTTCCGGATGAAGTTACGGAAGGCTTGTACCCACTCCAGGTTGTGGGGCAGGTGGTGAAATCTGGGGTAGAAAGATGAATCTTTAGCCTGGGTACCATCCGGAAATTAGTTCGCACCGGTGATAATTTATATACAATCGCTTCTCGCTCTGACATTTATCATACACTATATACAAACGCTTATCTGTTGTTCCGTCTGGTAGCAGAAGCGAACATAGAACCAGATGGTACCCAGGCAAATGATTCTTGTCATCAAATAAAGAAATCGTCCATATAGAACGGCGCGCATTCAGTATCACCCGACATAGTCTCCAAGCAAACTCTACGGTGCCTTAGAGATAGTAGCAAAGCTATCGCAAAGCTATAGTATAGCGGCACCGGTGCCCGTTTGACTCCATTTGGCCGGCTATAGTCCTTTTCCAGCTTTGATACTATTTCTAATTATAAGGCACCGTAGGGTCTGCTTGGAGACTACACCCGAGGTACCATCGCGGACCGAGAGTGATCATGCGTATTACACTGTGTTGTATGTTATCTAACGTTATTCAAGAAAGCACAAGTTTGAATGCAAAATACACCAGAAGCTGAGAAAATCGCTGACGCTTTGTGTGTTTCGCCCCCTTTTTCGTCAAACGTTTTTACATTGCATGATGTTCCAAGTATGAAGTCAAGTATGACTGCACAAATCTAATTTCGGTCTCAGCCAGATCGCATCACTATTAGTATTACCGTCTTGTTGAATGGTGGCCTGAGCAGCGAACACTTACTTGCTGACGATGGTGTGTACGTTGGTGGTGACGAGATGTGTCTTTGTTCCGATGTCCTCTCTCCAATGGGCTATCACGGGAGGTAGGTTAAACCTGTCCGAGAAAAAGGGAGAAAACAGTGTGAGACAGAGTTCTGTCAAGATTCATCGGATCACCTGTCGGACCGTCTGTGAGTGCGCGACCTACGGAGGGGTGCATCCAGGTTTGAGTAGATGAAACTTTACAGATTAAACTTGTGCTTTCCGAATGATATGCGAAACAAAGTCCAGACATTGGGAGAAATCTGTTTACCTCCACCATGCCTTCCTACGGGGGTACGCCGGGGGTCGCGGAATTAGGCAAAATAAATCAGTCCACGCTAAGGTTGATGTTCCCCCGCTGCGCAGCCGGCCAACTCATCTGGTAGCAAAACTGCCTTGGTAAATCATTCTCCCTATAATAGCCATCGTAGTCAGTCTGCTAGAGATTTGGCATCTGCCCTCACCTGATGACGAAGTCAGCCTTGTCAATCTCCCGTCCACAGCCGCTCCCCGTCAGAACTCCGCTGTTCCCGACAAGGCTGCAGGTGTCGTACGTTCTGTTCGCTAGAGGAGACGTCTGGAGAAACAAGAGAAACCGGCAAGACATTACACCAAGACACAGGAAACACGTGCACGTCTTGAGTCACAACTGATAGCAGGCACACGGTTGATCTCTTGGTTCAATCCTGGGAAGGTTAATTCGTTTGGGGCTGCACCCGTCTTTCAGAAGGGACCTTAAATGGGAGTCCCTTGTACGAGAAGGTGCCTCAATCATGTTAAAGATAAATATTAGCAACCTCTCCATGTAAATATATACTGAAACAGCTACGAAATCGGAGGTCCCACCCACAGCCGCTCCCCGTCAGAACTCCACTGTTCCGACAAGACTGCAGGTGTCGTACGTTCTGTTCGCTAGGGGGGACGTCTGGAGACAGGAGAAACCGGCCAGACATTACACCAAGACACAGGAAATACGTGCACGTCTTGAGTTAGAACCTAGGGTTGTCTCTGTAGCTCAACTGGTAGCAGGCTCACGGTTGATTTCCTGGTTCAATCCTGGGAGGGGTAACTCGGTTGGGGCTGTACCCACATTTCAGAAGGGGCGTAAAATGCGAGTCCCTTGTACGAGGAGGTGCTTCAATCATGTTAAAGATAAATATTAGCAACCTCTCCATGTAAATATATACTGAAACAGCTACGAAACCGGAGGTCCCGCCCATATTCGCTCCCCGTCAGAACTCCACTGTTCCCCACCAAGCTGCAGGTGTTGTACGTTCTGTTCGCTAGGGGGGACGTCTGGAGACAGGAGAAACCGGCAAGACATTACACCAAGAAAAAGGAAGTAAGTGCACGTTTTAAGTTAGAACCTAGGGTTGTCTCTGTAGCTCAACTGGTAGCAGGCTCACGGTTGATATCCTGGTTCAATCCTGGGAAGGTTAATTCGTTTGGGGCTGCACCCGTCTTTCAGAAGGGACCTTAAATGGGAGTCCCTCGTACGAGGAGGCGCTTGAATCATGTTAAAGGGAAATACTAGCAACCTCTCTATGTAATTATTATATATACTGACACAGCTACGAAATCGGAGGTCCCGCCCACAGCCGCTTCCCGTCAGAACTCCGCTGTTCCGACAAGACTGCAGGTGTCGAATGTTCTGTTCGCTAGAGGGGACGTCTGGAGACAGGAGAAACCGGCAAGACATTACACCAAGAAAAAGGAAATACGTGCACGTTTTGAGTCACATCCTAGGAATGTTCCTGTAGCTCAACTGGTAGCAGACTCGCGGTTGATCTCCAGGGTATTACATGTAAGTGATATAATGTCAACAGACGCGTCAAGCTTGCGTCACTGCGGGGTTCGTCTAATGCGTCACTATTTTGTTATTTTCTCCGATTTTGTATAATTTTTAGATATTGTGTAATACGTAAAAGTATGACTTAGAAGACGACAACATACACAAAAAGTAAGAAAATTCGTTCTCTATCTCTGAAATTCGAGTATCTTTCGAATCCCGCAGTGACGCAAGCTTGACGCAAGTGCTGTGAGAGTGCACATTAAGTGCTATAATGTCGATGGACGCCGTGGTTCCAAACTGCAATATTTTTAAAATCATTGCAAGTTAAAACCACCGTCCGTCGACTTGATATCTCTAAATAACCAGTTTTAATACTGAAAACAACGGATATAGGTTACCCCGCGGTTAAAGGTAAACCAGCATTACTGACTTATAGAAATAAGAACCACGTGATGTTACCTCCTGTTCTGCATTGAAGATTCTGTCTGTGATCGTGAATTTCCCGCTCTGAGCGGAATAGTTGATTTCTGTGCCCAGAGGAGCGTTTTGCCGCGTCAGAATGAACTGTTCGCTGGTGCGGGTGGCATTTTCTAACCGGGCCCTGTAGGGAAACGTTTTAGCGCCAATGAGACATCGAATATGTTGTTTTTTGGCTGGTGAACAATCGTCTAAAATTAGGTTCATAAAAGATTGCATGCATTGACATCGGTTCAAGGAAAGATGTTAGAATACAGAAATCGTACAAATAGATAATCAGAAAAGGTACAGCCAGAGTCTGGAGCCTGGAATGGCTATATGATATATACTCTCCAAGCAGAGGTTAGGCCTCCGGCTG
>NC_049992.1:770757-796434 GCF_000003815.2 Branchiostoma floridae | reverse complement strand
TAACAAATCACGGTCTATTTGATACACTTAGTAGCCTCCACGGGCTCTTTGGGCCTTTTTCGTCTTTTTTTGCTCGTGATACACTTTTTGTTGGCCTTTTTTTTGTACTGGGTTGCTTGTACTGCCCGAGACAAATTTGTGCTTAGAAAGTAATGAAAGGATACAATGAAACGTTTTGTAGCAAGAAATGCAGAATTAGTTTACAAAACGTACAACCACAAACGTACATATCCTAAACACATAAATTCTTGGAATGATCATTTCGGAAACAGGTTTTATAAACAACAAAACAAGAGCTATTTAACATCCAAAAAAACGAGACCATGGCTTGTTCAGACCACCGGAAGTTGCGCTGCAGTACCAAGGGAAGCCGCTAGGGGGCCCAAAATCTAATCATTCCCAACTTTCATCACACCCCTCTATCACACCAAGTATGTAAGTAATCCATCCAGCCGTTCTTGAGTTATCTTGTTGACAGGCAGACAGACACACACACACACACACAGAGAGAAGGGGGGGGCAGACAGACAGACACACACACAAACGCTAGTGAAACAAGTGCTTTTAAAAAAGCCTGGCATTTTGCCAATGTTTGCGTGTGTGAACGTTTTTTTCTAGTTATTAGAATGTCATATAAATAGAACAGAGTAACTAAACCTGATATTGGCGCATGGAGAGATTCACATATGTGCCTGAATCTAGATCTAGACGCCACCTGTTAAAATTTGCGTGAACTGCAGCAAATTTCACTACACTGCCTGTTTTTGAGTGAGCTCTGTTGCGGGGCATTTTTAAGTGTTTTTTTTTAATATTTATTTCTATTCGGCAAAAAAACGAAGCGGCGAATCCGTTAACCAAAGAAATAAATTGGTGTGGCCAAATGGATGTAAAAATTAGTATTTTAATGGATGTAAAAAAGAAAAAAAAAAAATCTACCTCCCCGGATTCGAACCGAGTGCGTTGGTTTAGAAGGCGTAAACTTTAACCACTGCGCCAGTGCGAACATGTTGGAAAAAGGCCTGTTTTAACAGGCTTAGAAATGTTTGGCATGGATTGAACAGGTCCGTTCATCTCAACATCACAACGGCGACTATTCTGGCCTCAGAGCATTTTGCCGCTAAGGCGGCAAAATGCAAAAATAACTTCCATGAATATTTTATAGAGGTAACAAACATCAAGTAGTAACGTTACCTCCCATCCACAGACAGCACAGGCCGGGAGCCGGACGAAGAGAGCGGCGGTGGGGTCACATTCCGCCGGTGGAACTGATCATTTGACAGCAAACTTATCCTCCAAATTTGCCCCAACGTCATGAAGACACAGACAAGCATGCAGCCAGATACCACGGACACGGCCGGACGCCCCATCTTAAACTTTTAGCCTACAAAAATCGTCGGGAAACGCAGACAAAATATCTGTACACCAAAGCAGTGCAACAAACTAGACTAGTCAAGACTTCGACTGAGCCATTCATTGTTAACATGTTACTACCGTAGGGCGCTCCTATAATACCTATGATGTGGCAGCCGGAGCATTTTGTCTTCTATTTAAAAGAACTATTTACGGGTACATAATGTTACTTTTGACGTCATGTCTAAGTCCTGCCCTTTGTGAATGTTACAAAGAGAGTCTCTGGTCCGATTTTGAAGCCATGACTCGGATAGTTACACGTGTACGTATGTGAAGGACGTTTCCTCGAAAGCTTAGGGCACAACCCGCCGTACGTGCAAATACGTGCTGTCTACGTGCCAAAAGCTAAGGGCACAAGCACAACCCGCCCTACGTGCAAATACGTGCTGTCTACGTGCCAAAACTTGGGCAATCTATTGGATCCGTAAGTGGTAAGTACCCCCTCAGTACGAACTCGTAGGGAATAGTCGCCCGTACTGGCACGTACGGTGGGCGAATCCGCAGCCCGATGGCACACAAAGTTTTGCCTGCACTTAGTTCTGCGGTGTGTCTGCGTGCTCCAAGATCCGTCGAATTGAAGCGACGCGCCTGCCCTGTACAGCCCGAACGTTTTCAGAAATACGTGGCGGACGTGGCCTCCCAAAAAAACGTACGGACATACGCACGTACGGCGGGTTGTACCCTTAGCTTAAAGCGCTTAGCCGGGTTCACACGTGCTTATGTACTGTAGATGCAGAAATGTACGCGGTGGATTTATGTTCGCGGTTTTTGCGTTGACCATTTCACCGCGAATTTAAAACCACCGCGAACATTTTTCCAGGGCATTAAGATACTACAGTGCATGGTGCTACCGCCAAAATTTAACCACCGCGAAAAGTCCTTTTTCCCGCTACCGCGAAATTAAATCCCTGCGAACTTAAATGCATTTACAGTATTCAAATCCGTATGAGGTCCGTGTGGAATTCTTATCCTCTACCAAGCTCGCACGTTCGCTAGAAAAATAGTATACGTAGAAATCACGTGACTCTGATATAGACACATGACAGAGGAGTTAGCTGACCGAGGAGTATGGTTTGCGACCAGCGGTAACTCCGCTGACATGTTATCTGACTGTTTTTGCCCAATTTCCATTATTTTTCCAGTGACGTTGGGTAGCGAATAACTTAATAACAACGAGCAAACGAGTAATTCATGGACCTGATGAAACTATACACACATGTATCATTTTACTCACATTTACTTATCCTCCCGTGTGGGACATGTCGCTGTGAGAAGTTTCCTCCGATGAGGTGTGCTCTGTGCTAAATGCCCAGCCGCACACCAGGTGATCCCGATTGCGTCACACCGCACGTCTCCAGGTAGTTTTTAGGGCATCGTCGTTTCCTTGTCACCTCTGGAGCCGAACGCAGAGCAACTTTGGGGGTCCGGTCATCCGACATCCGCACAACATGGCCCGGCCATTTTAGTCTCCTGGTGGATGTATACCTATAGACTACAACACGAAGTGTAACAACAGCAATTCTAACATCCGAATCCGGTATTCGAATTATCGACAATTATCAGCACACTCGGCTTGTCCGAAGTGTGTTCGAATTATTCTATGGAACCCCGTGTGATAACAGTATAAACTCGAGTGATAACCCAAGTTATAACCTCGGCCGGAACACCCTATCGAATGCTATCGAGGCCTAGGTATGACATAGGCATATTTTTACGGAAGTACTAGTACAAAAGGATTAAGCGAATTCTGGCCCTTACAATTTGTCACCACCCCGAACAATGTTGTCAAACCACTTCGCCTGCGGCCACGACTGCAATGCGTGACCCAAAAAATACTTCCCAAACAAAACAAAGACCCTTGTCGTACCCACCTTTACAGGTTCTGCTTCCAATGTTGAATGAATAAAGTAAAATTATTTTTTGTCGCATGAATACAAACCCAACCAACCAACCCTAGCTGTACACAACAATTCACTTTGTTAAATCCATGTAACCGGTCGTGACCCCTTTAACAAAATTCTAGGAAAGCAGACTTAAGTACAGATCCTGTCTAACTGCTTATTAAGGGTTAAAATGGCGACCTGTTCTTTCAACAAACTTCTCTCTGTACACGAGAATTTACCTGTAATCCCCATTGCCACATAGCCACATACTATCGGTACAGAGATAGTTATAATAGAAAGACTTACCATTCAAGCCACGTTGATGGTATTAACCAAATGGATGGCATTCACTCAAGCCCCCTTCACACGAGAGCACGAATGAGCCGGAATGCCGTCGGAATGAATATTCTTTTCTATTCCTGACAATTCCTGGCAATTCGTAGTGTGTTCTAACTGCATTCCAGCTGGCTCATTCCTTCTCGTGTGAAGGGGATTTAAGGCCTATTTGGAATTCCCACCCGAATGTGGCACGAATTTTGCAAATAATTCATTCCGGCTGGTTCTGCTCGATTCCTGCTGATTCGGTTTCAGTGGCCTTCATTATGAAATCTAAATGGTCAGGAAGGTTAACAAATAACTCAGACTATGGTTTACCATTACAAATGATGCATTTTTCATTTTCGTTCTTTCACAATTTCTTTTTTAATTGACTTTGATATTCTACGACTTTACTATCCGTTTTCCTATATTTTGTTTAAGATTGACGGCATATACCTGTTAATTTTGCAGCAGCTTTGTACAATTTACAGTATGGTTTGCATTAAACTTTTTTGGAAACAGGCGAAAATTAATGCGCACGTGGATGTGATCCATTTGATTAAATTATCACGGCCTATATAACGAGTTGAACATACTGGAGTAAGAGTATACGTAGTCGCCAGACCAGGGAAGCACTAATTAGTAATTTGTCATTCCTCGTGGCCTACTTTAAGGGGGAATTTCTCAAACCATGGACATTTTCCCTGTTAGATATATGTTTGTTTTCCCGGTTTCTTTTAGCGATTTTGTGCTTAGGTAGCGTAATGTATGCTATACTCCTTGGCCAGTTTTGATACTATCTTATGGCACCGTAGGATCTGATTGGAGATTACTTTAATAGGTACCAGTTTTTCCTGTGTCGCTATATGTAAATGTCGGAAAGTGGAGATAAGGTTGCTGCAGTTTAGCAAAAAGTCGCTAGATGTCAGTCGTGCACAGGCATCCGAATGTAGGTATTAAAATATGCGGCTCGTTTCACTCCAAGGAACGCGCTGTCGACAAACCGGCTGCTACATTCTGTCCAGTAATGTTACACAACTCCTGAAATATTACATAACTTGAGTTTTACAAGACGCACAGTCACAAGACGCTCAGCAGACCTTCTCAGACGACTTCTTGACTTCATCCTTAACTGTTCCTTCGATATTGAGAAAGATGAGTGGTGAAAGAGTGAAGAAGATAGCAGTGAACCTTGTGAAAGACGTCAAAACTGGACAGGTACATTTTGTAACTTGTGAGAAGCACCTGTAAGATCGTTCCATTTTGGGGGCGTAGTGGGGGGAGGGGTCATCACCAGGGGTGTATAGAAAAGGTATTGTTTAGAATTGCTGTGTTATGAAATAGTTTCGTGCATGAGGATGTAGTAATCATTTCAAGGGGTCAGGTATTCCTCTATTCTTCTTAGTAACATAATGCATGCTAGTTCACCTTTATCCGAGGAGTTTATTATTACCTAACCTATATCCGTTCTTCTATCATTAACTGGAATATTTTAAAACATTGTGATAACCTACACCCATTGTTGCATCAAACTGCAAGATCTTCAAAATATTGCAGTTTGAAATTCGTCCGCCGACATGATATCACCTGATTAAATGTTTTTTAAAACAATGCATATGATATAGGGAAAGGTGAACTAGCATTACAATTAGGCATAGACTTATATGGTGTATTAAAGCTAAGTTATCATCACCAAAATTATAGTCTAAGCTGAAATAACAGTGAAACAGTCCAACTGGAGTGACCCACTGAAGATACCCAACTGAAGAACTCTACTCAACTCTGAGTGCAGTCTTATCCTATAGTATGAGATAATTCGTACTCTCCAAGCAGAGGAGTCGCGGAGATATAGGAGTAGTTGGGAAATTTACTGGCATGCTCCTCTTAAGTAAATTTCCTGACTGCCACTATATCCCTCATATTGCCACTATATAACTCATTCGTTACCTCAGTGCTTTGAGAGTAATTATTTAGTGTTGTAAACGATGCTGAAAGTCAAACAATGATGCCTTCTTGAGGGTCTGCATGCCTTTTTCCGTTAAGCGTTACGAGCCATTTTAATTCACCGTTAATCGTTACCGACCCGCTCTAATTCAACGTTAATCGTTATCGGTATATTCTTCGTGAAGCGTTATTGGTCGTTTCAATTCAACGTTAACCGTTATTTGTTATCCCGAATTCACCGTTAAGCGTTACCAAGAAATTCTTCGTAACCCGTTATACACACGAAGTCAAATGCCAGATAGAACCCCGGAAAATGCAGGAAATGGCGTTTCAAAGGGTCCAGATTTCAAAATTTTCTCCGAGCCTCCCGGCCTTCGGCTCTGGACAGGGTAAAATATGTTGCCGAACTGTCGCCCTCAAAAACTTTATCACTCATACAGATTTCAGTGTAAACTTAGCTTAGTTTCGGGCAAAAAGTACTCCTAGAATGCAGAAAATGAGGTTTCTCCGGACCTTCTTTGCGACGGCTGGCGCCTTTGGCGCTCACGATGACATGGTGAAAATATGTTAGGGGCGTGGGCTAAGGCACAAAAAACTTTTCTCTCTAATAAAAAGTCATTTCATTTAGCTTCGTCTTACAGCAAAATGTGTCCTTCAAAATGCAGTAAATGGTGTTTCAGACGGTCCAGATTTTAATTTTCCCGGACTTGTATTGCAACGTCTCGTGCCTTCTAAGCTCGAAATGGTAAAATATGTCGGGGGCTCTGGGGGTGGAGGCCAAAGCTATAATCATTGTGTAATTTGATGAAAATGTCAAAATCAACCTAGCTTAGTCAGTCGGCAAAATTTGCCGAAAATGCAGGAAACAGCATTTAAGAGGGTCTTGATTTTAAAATTTTCCCGGGGGAGCATACCCCCGGACCCCCCTGGGATGCTTCGCGCCTTCGGCGCTCCATGTGCTGAAACAATCGTTCAATCCCTCCATAAGAAATTTGCTGCCGTCGTCTCTGTGGCAAGCCAGGAACTCTGCCTCCGTCAACTTACAGATGCCATGGACATCGTTCCTGTCATTCCTCCGGATTCTGGGCACCTTTTGCTTTGTCATTAGTCGGATATTTTCCCCCATTGATATAAATACTCTAGCGTTGTATGAATAGGAATGCACGTCAATGTTACTTTCAACGGTGTTATATTTTGTAACTCCTTCTGAATTTACCGTTAAGCGTTACCGGGCCTCCTGAATTTACCGTTAACCGTTACCGGGCCTCCTGAATTCACCGTTAAGCGTTACCAAGACCCCCCCATGCAGACCCTCCTTCTTATTTCCAGACGGTGCCCCTGGGTTCGCTATGGGAGAGCCGTGCGTGTGTTCTCCTGTTCCTGCGGAGGTTTGGCTGCCAGGTTTGTCTGTTTGTTTGTTTGTTTGTTTGTGGGTTCGTCTTCTTGGATGAGCGTAAAGCCAGAGGTCCTCATCCAGTGTTTGATCAGAGCCACACCTAGGGCACGGTAAACGTAAAGACTTAGGACACTCTAAATACTAGTAGTAAATAGTGTGTCCACTGAGTGTGTCGAGTCTTAGTTTACCATGCTCAAGGTGTGGCTCTGATCAAACGCTGGCTGAGGACCTCCGGCTTTATGCCCATCCAAGAAGCTAAGATGAAGCTACTTGTAGGTACTCATTTTCACATGAGTCAAATGAGTTGTAATGTGCCTTTCACAAGGGTCAGCATTGAGGCTTGCTGGCTAGTGGGGATTTGAACACAAAACCTTTGAAATCAAAGTGACCAACCCTAACCACATTTGCAAGCAGCCTCCTTGGCAAACTGACATGAATGGGGCTTGCTGTCACCAGTGGGGGCATCTGAGGTCAATCAGAATTTCATGCTTGTCAGAGGATCTGCTCCCCAGTGTAAGGGCATCTAGTGGGTCCAATTTCTTGTTATTTTAAGCAAAGCACATCCAAATGACGCCTAGACACATGCCCGGCTAAAACTTAAAATGTAAAAACCTGCCTTCTCCCCACCGTACGGGTGCAATGGCTGAGTGGGTTGAGTGTTCGCCTTTCATTCGATAGGTCATGAGTTCGATCCCCGGCAGAGTCATACCAAAGACTCTAAAAATGGTACATGCTGCTTTCTCTGCTTAGCACTCAGCACTAATGAGGAAGAGTATGGAAGTTAAACACACATCACTACCAGCAGACCAGCCCCCTGCTGTAGTGACTTGCACAAATGAGTGGCCCAAGGGCTTCGAAGTGGAGATGGGCGCCACCCTACGCATCTGTAGATGCATGGGCAAACTTTAACTTTTTTAACTCTCCCCACCGCAGGTGTGTCGCTGGACGGCCTCAGAGCTCAGCAAACTGAAACCTCAGCTGGACGCAGCCAACGTCAGCCTTGTGGGGGTGGGGCCAGAGGAGGTGGGGGTGGAGGAATTTGTGCAGGGAAAGTTCTTCGCTGGAGGTGTGTTTGTTTGTTTGTTTGTTTGTTTGTTTGAACCTTTAATTGTCTATTCAGCAAACAGGGCAATAGCCCAGAGTGTTGGCAGCTCAGATTTTAATATGCGATGGAGCAAGGGGAGAGAGTGTTCTCAGTCCACGCTCTATCTAGCTTTGGTGATGCTAACAATTGGGCAATCCCACGGAGCGAGCAGGGTTGCCAGGCAGGGTCACTTTTATTCTCAAGAAGCTCAGAATGAGTGCTCGCTGCTTCTTTTATTGAGGTGATGAGGGAATAGCTAAGGGTCATACAAATTCACAAGGATACAGTGTGCAGTCCACATAAGTTTCTATGATAACTTTAAAATTTAACGTGCCTGTCCAATTTTTGCAGTCCACTTGGCTATGTTGATCACTCTAACTGTAAGGTTTGATCCACCCAGAGCAAGATGTACCCCTGCTCTTTTCAATATGTGTTGGGTTCAATCATTGTCACATGTTTCAAGTGGAATATTTCATGATCACATTCTTGTGAAGTGTATGGCAATGACATGTATCTGATGTAGATTAGTTAAATCTGTTTTACAGTCATTGTTAAAAGCATTTATATATGGTTCTTTTTCCTTCCTCGACAGATTTGTATGTAGATGAGACAAAGCAGTGTTACAAGGACCTTGGGTACAGAAGGTGAGGAACATTTATGGTCATTAAGACATTATAGAATTGTTTGTTAGCCTGGTCACCATACCATCAGGAGCTCGCCCTCTCTTTGATGCTGGGAGTGTAGCCCACCTGCCCAGTACAGTTGCCCAGGCCAGTAATTGCTTACAGAGCTCTGGTGGCGAAAACTCAAAAGGCCAGCTGAAAAGACAAACAGAAACAGAGCGATGCTCGGCAGATTTGGTCCAGTGAACCAGGACCCCTCAGCCAACTAGAGGAGAATGGTGACCAGGCTACATAGTGTTTGTAAAACCACACTGACTGACTTTTGATAAACTGCAGAGTTATCATTTTTTACTCAAGAGGTGATTTAACTGCCATTTGAGGCGACAGTCAACAGTGAGATGACAAGTTAACATGGCACTATTGTTGAAACTTGACTTAACTTTGTTGTATGCATGATTTCAGATACAACGCACTAAATGTCATTCCTGCCGCAGCGTCAAAAAAGTCCAGAGATGTCATCAATAAGGTACATGTACATTCGTTTTACTGTCCACCAGTTTGTTACTAATAGGCCATATTTATTAGATGATATGGATGACGTCCACACATCCAATCAATTTTCATCCATTTCCAAAAAAAAAGTTTACCTTACTGAATGGATGAGTTTCTGAGATAAATAAATTCATTTTCATCATTATTCAAAACCTTTAACTTGCAGAGAGTTGCCAAGGTTCACCATTGGCTAAGGCTTGGATGAGAAGGATCCTCATATGCAAGAGTCCAGCCAAAACTCAACCTGCACTGAAAATACAACTGTACACATCTTACACATTTAAAATAATGGCAAATGTACTTTTTCATTAGTTCCCGTTCATTAGTTCATGTGTTCTACGTTGGACCCACAAACTCCTTTTTCACAATTTAAACTACAACGTGCACCGGCTGAAACCACTGTTTGTATCATTTCCAGTTTCTGGAGTTTCCGTTGTGCCCTTATATTTACTTAGATAGATTCAATTTATGCATAACACAGAACACTGAATATGATTTCAAGCACACATAATCAATTTCCTGCTCAAAGTATTTCTGAGAAATGGAAACTTAAAATGTTTGCCCCAAAAAAAGAAGAAAAAAATCACCTGGCCAGTACTTTTCACACAAACACTGACCATTGCACTTTTTTACACTTTTCTTCTGGGTCTAGGCCAAAGCAGAAGGAATTCCTGGTAACTTTAAAGGAGACCTGCTCCAGGCTGGAGGAACCCTTATAGTTGGCGCAGGTGAGCTTTGTAGGATTATTGTCATATAAGTTCACAGGGCTAGAAATACCTGCCTGTGTGAGTGAGTGCCGGCAATTTGCGGACATTTTTCTTAATTAATGGTAAAAATATTACAAGACACCTTGATCTTGCAATTTTGCAGGTTGCAAAAATGTTTTGTATGACTGAAGCAGTCAACCATCTCATGAGACACAAACAGCAGAACATATTTATATAAATGTAAGAAACAGCAATGAACTTGAGTACCTGTATTGTCTTCCCCAGGAGGAGAGAAGGTTCTGCTGAACTTTGTCCAGGACTCCCCAGGTGACCATGTGGAGCTGCAGGAGGTGCTGAGGCTACTGGGGCTGGAGGGGGCAGTACAGGCCAGCGCTCAGCCGAAGGTAATCACCTTGTGTGTGTGTGTGTGTGTGAGTGTGTGTGTGTGTGTGTGAGTGTATTTGTGTGTGTGTGTGTGTGAGTGTATTTGTGTGTGTGTGAGGATGTCCAGGACTCCCCAGGTGACCATGTAGAGCTACAGGAGGTGCTGAGGTTACTGGGACTGGAGGGGGCAGTACAGGCCAGCGCACAGCCTAAGGTAATCACCATATGTGTGTGTGTGTGTGTGTGCAACTGTGCATGTTCATGTCTGTGTGTGTGCGTGCGTACATGCATGTGTGTAAGTAACCAGGACTCACCAGGTGACCATGTGGAGCTACAGGAGGTACTGAGGTTACTGGGACTGGAGGGGTCGGTACAGGCCAGCGCTCAGCCGAAGGTCTGTATCATCTAGCCTGATTAAATCTAGCTTATAGCAGCCTGTCCAACATGTAGCCAGCCTACTAGAGGGGAGGGGCCAGTCACAGCCCTGGACAGCAGAGTTTGTTTCACACAAACTCTGTATCATCAGTGTCTGAATGAAGCTGTTGTCTGTTATGTTTGCTGACATTTATCCAACATATTCAAATACATGTGTGTGTGTGAGTGTGTATGTGTGTGTGTGTGTGTGAGAGAGAGAGTGAGGTGTGTGTGTGTGTCTGTGTGTGTGTGTGTGAGTGTGTCTGTGTGTCTGTGTGTGAGTGTTAGTGTATGTGTGCCTTGATGTACATGTTTGCATTTGTGTACAAGTGTCTGAACTATTTTCTGTGTTGCTGCTTAGAAAAGGTTCAGAAACATAATGGTCAAACTGAGTGAAAATAAGTTGATACTAATAGTGAATCCTTTCTTGTCAAATCCACTGTACGCATGATTGTAAGGGATACTAGTAGATACTTGACCAAAAGTTGACTTCTTTTGCAATTCTGTTGAAATTTGACACGTTTTGATGCTAACTTTTGTTTTATATTTTTGTCCCTTCCCTATTCAGTGTGATGACACCATGTGCACTATGTGAAGAAGAGGAACTCTCTAACACTTGGGGAACTGGAGATTTGGGAACATCCTACACTTCAAAATCAACATTCTTATAATTCCAATGATATACATGTATAATGTTATACATACATACAGAAGTCAGGAAAAGGGAAGTTAAAGTGTTATCCTGTCCAATATGTGTTTAACTTTAATTTGTACAAATTTGAAATATATGAAAGGCTTAGTATTAGTTGTAGAAAGATTTTCCCTGACTTAAAATCAATGTTTGAGAATGTATAATGTTGACCCAATATAAAAATGGACCAAAGGGAGGTAAGATAACAAACAGTCAATATAATGTCTGCATGGACTTGATATGTGATTGTAATTGATATCAGGGAATGCTCATCGTCAATATTTGTTGATACCATTATGTCAGCATTGATCAGTATTATTGCTGGAATAGAAATTCTAAATATTGTGAAAACATGACCTTAAGTGATATGTGTTATTGCTCCAATAATGAATAATACTAACATTAAATAAATTTTTTGTAATATCCATCTTAAGTAGTTAAGTCTCAAATGTGGCAATCAAAGATTAAGTATTAATTGCCTCAAGTCATAATTAATCTGTTTTTTTAATTTCTTTCAAGTACAAACGAGTTAGGTACAAGTTGTTTATACTGTAGACTGGGAAGGACCCCTACTCAGGCTAACATGTGAGAGAGACTGGCATTCTTATATAGGACTGCTACGTCATTTAAGCTGTAGGGCTGACATCTGTATCTATATAGTCAGTATAACCGCTGTTTGGCGTAACACACCAGCTTGACATCGATTAGGATTTTACCATGGGCAATATTGACCAAAGGAGGCCATATGTTATACCTCTTATAAGTATTTTGTATGTAAATTTGATACTGTTTTTTATGTGCTCATGGAATACTAGCTACTTACAAATTGTATGATAGCTAATGGATTGAATAAAGTATCTGAAAACAGTAGCAGGTTTTGCACAGCAGTATTCATTCATACAATAACTCACTCACTATATATGATTTTTTGTGCAATACGTAATTGACAAATTATGTTTAAACTGAAGCTCTAAAAGGTCCTGTCATGTTTTGAAGGTTTCTCGTGCTCTCGCCAAAATATCTCCTGACCTACGAGTTTGAGTCTGTTGAGAGCGGACTGTCCTCGCTACTGTAGCAGCTATGTCAATTCGGACATCTCCTCCATTTGCGACACTACAGGAGTGATCAGGTGAGGGGTGAAAGGTCGCGTTCTTTGACCCGCAGGTTTCCGCCAAGATGGCTGCCCTGATGAAGTTTTCTCGTGCTCTCGCCGAAATGTCGACAACTCCTGCGAGTTTGAGCCTGTTAAGAGCGGACTGTCCTCGCTACTGTACTACTCTGTAGCAGCTATGTCATGTCGGACATCTCTTCCATCTGCGATACTACAGAAGTAATCAGGCGAGGGGTGAAGGGTCGCGTTCTTTGACCCGCAGGTTTCCGCCAAGATGGCTGCCCTGATGAAGTTTTCGCGTGCTCTCGCCAAAATTTCGACCTCTCCCGGCCCTCTCCTGAGAGCGGGATGTCCTCGCTACTGCAGCAGCGAGGTCATGTCGCCCAAGGTGCACGACAAGATCGAGGAGAAACGGCGAGCCGCGCTGTTGGGAGGGGGGCAACACCGGATAGACGCGCAGCACAAGAAGGGCAAACTGACGGCCAGGGAGAGGGTCGACTTGCTGGTGGATCCGGGTAAGGTTTTCCTGTTTAAAGGCGCCAATGCAGCTTAAGAGCATTAAAATTGGAAGTATTCTGGATAAGACAATCAGTAAGAAAGTAAAAATCGTTTCGTTTCATCTTATTTTCTCGTACAAATAAGTTATACGGCCCTGTTTCTGTTAACCCCCCCCCCCCCCCCCCGGCTGAATTTTGTGACACCGGCTGAACTCTTCCTGACCTATTGACATACTAAGTACTGCCACGCTGCCCTAGAGTGAAAGGTCAAAGAATAATTAAGTGGTACAAACTAGCTTAAAAGAGTAACAGAGGAACCTACTACTGACTCATGAAAGTATGTACATTGTGCAAGAAAAACAAAGGATCCTTGTTTTTGCTTTGATTAGTAGTTGTTAATACACTAACGTTAGTATGTGAGTAGATAGTTTTTCATTATCATCATCATCTTTGCCGTGTTTGATCAGGCATTTTTAATTGTTGATGATCTGTGTTATTTTCCATACATTGTAGTTTGTACCGAATACAATAATTGTGCAATGAAGTTTCACTTACCTCATAATCACTATAGTATCAGTATCAGTGTTCCACTACTCACACGTTTCTCACCTATTCCGCCCCAGGGACGTTTGTTGAGTATGACATGTTTGCGGAGCATCGCTGCTCGGACTTTGGCATGGAGAGGGAAGAGAACAAGTTCCCGGGAGACGGCGTGGTCACAGGCCACGGGCGTATCCACGGGCGACCCGTCTACCTCTTCAGTCAGGACTTTACGGTGTTCGGCGGCAGCCTTTCCAGCGCTCATGCTCGCAAGATTTGCAAGGTTGGGGACATTTGAGTTCCCTTTTGGAGGATATGCCAAAATAGCAGTAATACGTTACAGACAGCATCCCGTTACCTTTTGTCAGTGGCACTAAGCAGATCTGTTGCAGAGCAGGTTCTATACCCTAACTATGAATTGATATGCAAACTAGAAAGGCTTGTGAGCAAATTTTTACTCCACCAAAAATGGACTGATCTAAAAATTAAATTTGAAAAAAAAACTGTACAGTATAGTACTGTAACATTAATTATGTTACCTTCACAGAAGGGAACATATTGTTTTTGCTTTGTTTCTTCTTCTTTTCCGCACAAATAAGGTCAACGACCTGGACCAGACGGCTGTCACCATGGTAACCGGTAAAGTAGCATGCACCATGTGGTGTTCGGTTACATAATGTAGCAAATGTCAGATCTAGAGGGGCTCGGGTCACTACATTTAGAAATGTGTTCAAATAAGAATGAACAAAACAGTTGCCAGTGTTAGACTACAACATGTGAAGTTAACATTCTGTATTTGCTTGCAAATATTACCTTTCTAGTCACACTTATATTTCTTGATTACAGCATGCACACAACATGCTAGTGATTCACACAGTAACGAAGAGGGCACCGTTCTTCAAGAAAAAAAAACAACACATTTAATGATTTTTGCCACAAACGAAAATTGTGAGTCTTTGCTGATAGAATCCATTATTTTAACCCACCCTTCAGATAATGGACCAGGCCATGCTGACTGGAGTGCCTGTGATTGGTCTGAATGATTCGGGCGGGGCCCGTATCCAGGAGGGGGTGGAGTCGTTGGCTGGGTATGCTGACATCTTCCAGCGCAATGTGGAGGCCTCTGGTGGGTTAACAACCCTTTTCATTATCAATTTCAATCTGTTTATTTTGGTTTTTCATATACAGTAAAAATAGATGTAAACAATATCCCTGACTTTTCATACCAAAAGCTGTAGGAATGCATGCTACTTGGTGTCCAACATGATTTTGATTAGACGCCAAGTATGTAACTCGATTCTGATTACTTACCGGGTATCTGAATTGATTCTGATTGGTGTCTAACATGACTCTGATTGGTTGCTAGGTGCCTAACATGACTGATTGGTTGCTAGGTGTCTAACATGACTCTGATTGGTTGCTAGGTGTCTAACATGATTCTGATTGGTTGCTATGTGTTGAACATGACTCTGATTGGTTGCTAGGCGTCTAACATAACTCTTATTGGTTGCTAGGCGTGGTGCCACAGATTTCCCTCATCATGGGCCCGTGTGCGGGAGGGGCGGTCTACTCGCCGGCGCTGACGGACTTCACCTTCATGGTCAAGGACACGTCGTACCTCTTCATCACAGGGCCTGATGTGGTCAAGTCAGGTAGGCAGGAGGCAGTAGATAGACTTCATTGAATCCTCACAGTGACATATATGGCACTGATTTAGTATCAATTTTACAAAATGACAAAACATTCAGACGAAAGTACAGCGAGGTCATGGGATAAAAATACAAAGGTTAATCTGAAAGCTTAAAAACTTAAAAGTTAAATTTGACACTCAGCACTTATGTGGATAAGCTGTGTGGTCCAAGGGCTATAGCAATGGTAATGGCCTCTGCCTTCATACACAGAAAGGTGCAATAACATTTTAAAGTCACAATAGAATTTTGCATTGCCCACTGTTTGGATTGATCCATGACCTCTATATATCTGATACCCTGAATTTCTTGGCTGTCTCCAGGACCTGTCCTTCTGTCCCAGGCCGAAATTTGCTTCTTGGGACCGATGATTTTTTGTCTCATGCGTCCCCAAAATCTTAATTTCATGACATGAAACAGTTTAGAATGTATTTTCACAGGCTTTTAAAATGGTCTATTTAACAAGGAAAATCAACAACAGTATGAGAGTATGACATATCTTTTTTTCTGCAAATGAAAACAGTGACTCGTGAGGAAGTTACTCAGGAGGAGCTGGGAGGAGCAAAGACACACACTACGTTGTCGGGCGTCGCCCACAAAGCGTTTGAAAATGACATCGATGCTCTGCTGCGACTGCGAGACTTCTACAACTTTCTGCCTCTTAGTAACAGGGTGGGTTATTTTACATTTCTAGCTTGTGATAATGACACAGCTTTGGACTTATGTAAGTCTGTATGCCTGTACCTTATCAGTCTTTTAGCCAGTCACGCGTCATGCGCTGTTCTAAAAATAATTTTGAAAATGGATGCACTAAACGCTTTTGGAGACACCCTTACACTGGGGAGCACATCCTCTTGACAAACAAAAAATTCTGATTGACTAGGGATCTTAATAGCTCACTTTTGGTCACAGTCTTCCATAGTGACCTCTTGTACAGTAATTTTGCCTGTCAGCCCTCAGGATATCTTACAATGTCCTGTTGACTGGTTCCTTGTTTGTTTGTTTGTTGACAGGACCCTGCACCCATCCGCCCTACCGAGGACCATGCTGACCGCCTGTGTCCTGTTGACTGATTCCTTGTTTGTCTGTTTGTTTGTTTGTTTGTTGACAGGACCCTGCACCCATCCGCCCTACAGAGGACCCTGCTGATCGCCTGTGTCCTGTTGACTAAATCCTTGTTTGTTTGTTTGTTTGTTGACAGGACCCTGCACCCATCCGCCCCACAGAGGACCCAGCTGACCGCCTGTGCCCGGTTCTGGACCACCTGGTGCCGCTGGACTCCCACAAACCGTACAACATGCTGGACGTCATCCAGGCTGTCATCGATGAGGAAGACTTCTTCGAGATCATGCCGAATTACGCCAAGAACATCATCGTGGGCTTCGCGCGGATGAACGGCCGTACGGTCGGAATCGTCGGCAACCAGCCCAAGGTGGCTTCAGGTAGGAGGAGGTTCTATTGTACAAAAATGCAGCCTTTGGTGAAATATGCCCCAAGATGCATTTAAATGTGAAAATGTTAAGATTTGGCCCGTCTTTAGATGCTACCCCCCCTGTACATACCCCCTGAAGTTTATACTATGACCAAATACTAGTGTAAATCCACTCTAGAGACAGTCCACCTAAATGTGAAAATGTTAAGATTTGGCCCATCTTTAGATGCTACGCCCTATACATACCCCCTGAAGCTTATACTATGACAACATACTAGTGTAAATCCACTCTAGCACAAATACTAAAGTTGCCACTCTAACCACCCTTGGCAAATTATTTGAGGTCAAAAGACATGACCATGTTTATCTGAACCCCTAAAAAAATCCCCATGCACACATGGACAATTCCAAAATCACCCCATCGCAAAAATGGACTGTCCCAAACTAACAACATCTCCAAGTCAAGGGATACGTACACGTACATGGTTACAGTTTAATGATTGCCGAAATTTTGTGATATGTATGCTTAGATAGACCTGCTGCATATTTTAGAATGCATACTTGTAAAAGTATATCGAAAACGATATCTGTATCTGTATCTATATGGTTCCCCTTCACTGCTAGAACCCGTTTAGCCACTTCCACGGAAGCAAATCATCCTTTTTTCCTCCACAATCCTCATACTAGGAGGAAGTTCCACGCTCAGAGCTTTTTTCCAAGAACAACTTCGCTATGGAATGAGCTTCCACGGACCTGCTTTTCCATGGGATACAATCTACAACAGTGACTGTTTAAGTCAAGGGTTAACACACATCTTTCTTCACTATACAGTATTGTAACCCAAAACGTCTAAGTGGCTCCAACAGCCTTGTTTTGCGGTGAATTCTAAGTAAATAAAAAAATATATATGGTCAGTATAACCGCCCTTCGGCGTAACACACCAGATATCCCCCTACTTTAGGTTGCCTGGATATCAACGCGTCCGTGAAAGGCGCGAGGTTCGTACGCTTCTGCGACGCCTTCAACATCCCCCTCATCACGTTTGTCGATGTTCCCGGGTTTCTCCCCGGAACGTCGCAGGAGTACAACGGAATCATCCGCCACGGCGCCAAGCTGCTCTACGCCTACTCGGAAGCCACCGTGCCCAAAATCACAGTCATCACTAGAAAGGTAATGTCACATGTGTGACTGTTTTGTGTAGAAATTGTCTTGTTGGCCCTTTTTTGCCCCTGCTGGGGTTATTTGGGGATATCACCTTAGAGTTTGTAAAGGAAGATGTAGATGTTTTATCCACTTTGCATGTAGAAACTGATTATGAAAAAATCTTTAGAGAACATGTTCCTGTCAAAACAATTATGCCACATTAGTTCAAGCTTACTTTGCACTTATAGGACAAGTTTACATTGCACTGTTTGCACAAATGTCATTGAACACTGCGAGAAAGACAGTAGAGAAAGTCAACATGTCTTGATAGCAGTAAAATAAAGTTTTATACATAATAAAATTTTAAGTTCACTTTGCACTGTTTGCACAAATGTCATTGAACACTGAGGAACACAGTAGAGAAAGTCAAAGAAGACTGTCGACATGTCTTGATAGCAGTAAAATTAAGTTTTATACATCAGAAAACTTTTAAATTTACTTTGCACTGTTTGCACAAATGTTATTCTACACTGAGAAAGGCAGCAGGACTGTCAAAATGTTTGTATAGGAGAAAAATAAAGTTCTATACATTTGTACATAAGAAAGCTATATTCAATGGTGTGATTTTGTTCTAATTTTTCAGGCCAATGGAGGTCCGTATGACGTGATGGCATCCAAACAATCCGAGGAATTTTGTAGCTAATTAAAATAAGGGGTTCTTGAAAAGTCTACAGTGTTCTTCTAGGTTGCATCACAAGAACTTTATTTTCCCCAATGCATCTCCAGGCCTATGGAGGTGCGTATGACGTGATGGCGTCCAAACAGAATCCATTTTGATCCCGAGGAAGTTTGTAGCTAAGCGGTTCTTGAAAAGTCTACCATGTTCTTCTAGGTTGCATCACGAGAACTTCATTTTCCCCAATGCATTTCCAGGCCTATGGAGGTGCGTATGACGTGATGGCGTCCAAACAGAATCTATTTTGATCCCGAGGAATTTTGTAGCTAAGGGGTTCTTGAAAAGTCTACAGTGTTCTTCTAGATTGCATCACAAGAACTTTATTTTCCTCAATGCATTTCCAGGCCTATGGAGGTGCGTATGATGTGATGGCCTCCAAACATGTGAAGGCTGACATCAACTATGCCTGGCCGACAGCGGAGGTCGCCGTCATGGGGGCAAAGGGCGCCGTGTCAATCATCTTCAGGGGGGACAAGGACCAGGTCAGCTGTGTTACTGAGCATTCAGCCTGTAGTTATCTCCATGAAAAATGAAGATATTGCTTTGGGTGTGTCCAGGGTGGCCTTAGCACTTACACAAAACTTATGATATACATACGAATCTTATATGATATGCACAAATCTTGATATGTGATTCAAACTCTTACAAAATTTGTCTTTCTTGTGGCACTTTCTTGTGGTCAATAGAATTTCATTTAAGGAAAAGAAATCAAATTTTGTTTCAGGCCAAGAAAGAGGCAGAGTACGTGGATACGTTTGCGAACCCTTTCCCGGCCGCGATTCGTGGTTTCGTGGACGATATTCTGGAGCCAAGAATGACCCGACAGCGAATCTGCAGAGACCTCGATCTTCTGTCCACCAAGAAGGAGAGCAGACCATGGAAGAAGCATGCAAACCTTCCGCTTTGATGCCCGTTTTATCAGATATTACTGTACAACTTAAACTGTGTGTCGATGAAGGTTAGACATCCAGGTAATAAGAAACTCCAAAAAGCAGTTCTTCAAGCAACTGCATACTGAATATCTTTCGTCAGTGGATACTATCTGTATTAAAGGTCTGACCATTTCCAAATCATATCCAGTTGCTTGAGTAACTGCTTTTTGGCATATCTTAAAATGTTATTGTACATGAATATGGCATGGACAGGGAGGTAGGTGTGTGTGTGGGGGGGGGGGGGTGCATTTATGAAGTATGTATTACTAAGAATTGTAGCTGACTAACATGGGGAAATTTGATGGAACAGTTTTGCAATGAAACTAAAGTGAAAGTTTGTTGTGAAGTGTTTTTAATATACACAGGTTGACTAAAGATCACAGGAGAGGGAAACATTAGTACAAGGGAAATGTACATGTATTGTTGTATAAACACGTGTACAGGGGAAAAAGTAATAAAAGGAATATTACTTGGATAATCTCATTATTGAATGAGCCTTTCTTGCCTATCTATACTCTAAAATAGACACTGCACTAAAGATATCTACATCACAAACTACAACAATGTTCTCTCTATATATACACATAGTAACATTTGCAATTGACTAAAACAACCTTTTAGTATGAGGCAAAGATCAGATTTCTAATGCGCTAACTGGTTTGAGATCCCTTTCTTTCCTTGCCTACTTTCCACTCGGCATCTTCAGAGTGACGCACAGCGGGTGGATCCGGGGGTTCAAAAGAGTCAGGAATTTCCCTGGTACGATGAACCTGTAAATACAGCACATCATAGCATCTGTCTTCTGTGGAAGAACAGCTCTTCAGTGAGCTAGCTAAACTGGATCGTGATCACTATCTTTCCTTGCCTACTTGCCGCTCGGCATCTTCAGAGTGACGCATAGCGGGTGGATCCGTGGGTTCTTCATGAGACCGATCTGGGTCCAGATGGTCCTGTTGGGGTCGAACCGCTCGATGGTGGGGTTGACGTACAGATGAGACAAGCATTAGGTTTGTAAATATGTCTGTAGAAATGGCTCAATATTTGTGAGTTTGATTCTACTGTGAGTCCTGACTTGTGTCTACTGGAAAGGATTGCAGATATGCTGTCCACTGTCCATTGTGCTTGTTGAATTGGGGAATTTCCCTGTTAAATGAACCTGTATACTATACATAGCAATCTCTCTTCTCTGTCACAACCAGTACTCTCCATGGAAGAATAGCTGCTCCTCTGTAGGCTAAACTGGTTCGCGATCACTTTCTTTATTTGCCACTCGGCATCTTCAGAGGGACGCAGAGTGAGTGGATCCGCGGGTTCAAAAGAACTAAGGGAATTTCCTTGGTTCAATGAACCTGTAAATATTGTTCATAGCGTCTGTCCGCTCACGACCAGTGGAAGACGAGCTAAACTGGTTCGCGATCACTCTCTTTACTTGCCACTCGGCATCTTCAGAGTGACGCATAGCGGGTGGATCCGTGGGTTCTTCATGAGACCGATCTGGGTCCAGATGGTCCGGTTTGGGTCGAACCGCTCGATGGTGGGGTTGACGTACTTCACCCCGATGCCGTCCCTCCCGCCCATCTCGTACAGACAGCCATCAAACATCACGATCGTGCCCTGTGGTGTAAAAGTAAAAGTTAACGGCCTTATTGTAGTATGTTGAAACATGTTGAAGACCTCAGATTTGTTTACTAAACGGCCCTGTTTTTATTTGTAGTACATGTACATGGTTCGATCAACACATGTTATACCGGTTGCCTTTTGTACCAAAATATATGATTGTTTAACAAGAAGTTGCTATCAATGACAACTTTGACCTGACATCATGTACAGTTTGTTAGGTCACCTAGCTTGTCAATGATTGGTCATTCAAACCAGAAGAAGGTTGATGGAAATTCTTTCTAATCATCACTCGGTTCTGCATCTGATTGCAGATTTCGAGGCTTATCAACCCACAATTTGGTTAGTTCTTCTTCATTGTACTGGTCAGGAACACATTTAACCCATCCACAATCTTTAATGGGGCCTACTCAATTTTACCTGTATGTGTTCTCCATCACCCCTGGGTAGCGTGTGCCACATGTCCCACTCCGGGTCGTACACGTCCTTCTGTTTCGTCGCCATGGAGTTCAGGTAGATCAGGTTGTCCATCGCAGCCGCCTGAAACTGCCTGTTAATAATGATATAATTAATGATATCATCACCATAATGTTTGTTTATTTCCTACGATACAGTACAGAATGGCAGGGTTTACTACAGGGGTCCTGAATTGGTCTGCTTCGTATTTCGAAAATTAAGGTGCCCATTTTTACACCTGTGCGGAGTGAGCAAGTCGTGCAAAGTGCCTTTCTTTAAGGGAATAAGGTCGAGAGCATGACAGGATTCGAAGCAAGGACCTCTGAATTCTGGGCCAAACATCCTGCAGTTACGCCACACGAACCCACACTACACCAAAATGAAAACAGATCTGCTGTGGACGTCACTTGAAGACAGAAGGAAAATGTCCAGAGTTTGCATGATGTACAAAGTGACCAATAAACTGGTGGACGTACCGACTGATATTAAAGTATCTAACACCAGCTCAAAAACGAACTAGAAACAATCATGCCTTCAAGTACCAGAGTTTCCAAGCTAGGATTGATGTGTTCAAAAATTCGTATTTTCCCAGAACTATCGACGAGTGGAATATGGTATCGCCAAACACAGTAGGGGCATCATCTCTGAATAGTTTTAACGAAAACTTGCAGATAGATGTGCAAAAGTTAGGTGTGACAAGCCATTCTGTGTAACATAAACAGCTGCTGCCGCACTGCGTGCCTGCGAAGCTGGTGTGTTACGCCGAAGGGCGGTTATACCGGCATATAGATTCAGATACAGATACTACCATAAAGTTCCTGAACCGAAAGCTCTGTACCTGTTCCTGCCCACGTGCTCCGCAGCATTCACCACCTCCCACTGATCGGATTTCGGGTCGAACGCCTGGACCTCTATGACGTCACTGTCGTCTCCATGGTAACCGAAGACGTAGATCTTCCCCATGCAAACCACCACGCTGGATTTCCGGAGAGTTTTAGCGGCTGGCGGGATTAGCTCCCACCGGTTTGTGTTTGGGTCGTACCTGTAACGGTCAAGAGGGGTATGGCATTTGTGAGGAATTTGTATATAAAATCTACTTCTATTCTAGGGTAGGGTTCACGTGATCGTGATCTACGCGTCATGTGCTCTACGTGTAAGGGGTTGGTCATTCGAACTTGAAGAAGGTTCACTGAAATGACTTGAAATAACTTTATTTTTATTTATTTATTTATTCATCTCAAAACATGTGGGTAGCCCCTTCAACTTGTTTGAAGTTGATTTCCAAGGGGGCCCACTACATAAATAACAAAAACGAAACGTGTTACATTCAGTAAGACAACCAGAGGACAACAAACAATATATACAAATAAACCGAAGCGTCTTTACCAAGAACAGTTGTCAAGGTCAACAAAAAACGTCAACGGTGGAGGTCAGAGGTCCATGTGCGGAGGAGTGTGTCTTAGGGCAGCTTTAAACTGCCGTAGAGTTGGTGCATGTCTAATGTCTGCCGAAAGGGTATTGTAATATGTTGCTCCTCTGTATGCAAATGTGCGGTGGCCAGCTGTGTTTGTGTAATTGGGTTTATGAAGCAAAGAGGCTTGTCTGGTGTTATGGCTGTGTAACAGGTGGTTGTGTACAAAGGTGGTATCCAAGTATGTCGGGACAAGCCCGTTAATACATTTAAAGACCATCACACACATGTGTTCCTTTCTCCGCTGCGTGAGATACTTCCAGTTGAGTCTGCTGTGTAGGTCTTGGACACTGGATCGTCGCTTCATTTGTAGGATGACCCTGGCAGCTCGATTTTGAAGAACCTGAAGTTGTCGCTGCTTGGTGATGTTACAATTTTCCCAAACAATGTCGCAATACTCAAGTAGTGGTAGAATCATGCATCTGTATAACATACTTGCAATGTTGACAGTGAGACATGATCTTAAGCGTCTTAGCAAACCTATTCTCTGTGATACCTTGGAACATACCATGTCAATGTGTTCGTTCCATGTTCTTTAGGACAACGCACTCGATAAAAATTGCGGACATGGTTTTATTGTAGCCAGCATAAGTTACTAACCGAATACAATCTTATTCAGTCTACTTAACAGTATCCAACTCTACGTTTTTCAGACCTACACAGAGGAACGTTTGCAAACCAGGTACTCTCTGAAACGTCTGACCATTTACAAAACGTATCCAGTTGTTTAAGTAACTTTAGTATTGAGTATATAATATACAATACCTGTATATCCAAATACACCTTTAAGTGTGGATTGGCGTGAGCTACCATTACAGAAAGTAGCCTCCATAGCAGGCTCTCTACTAGGCCTTTTTTGGCTCATATATAGTGCACTTTTGCTGGCCATTTCTTTTTGTACTGGGTCGCTGATTTCCTGGCCTTTTCTGACTGCCTCTACATGGCCGGCAGTCAGAAAAGGCTAGTAATCAGCGACCCAGTACAAAAAGAAATGGCCAGCAAAACTGTACTATACATGAGCCAAAAAAGGCCATAGAGAGCCTGCTATGGAGGCTATACAGAAAGGAGTTTCTTCAGGAAGCTACATTGTTACGTACCTCTCTCCGTGTTTGACATCATCCACCGTCAGACTGTCCCCGATCAGGTACAGACAGCCGTCGGTGGAGCACACGCCTGCACAGCCGTCCCGGTGGACCGTAGGGTCCGGGAGGCGTTTCCAGACGTTCCCGTGCATCGTGTACCTCCACAGCTCCGAGGACTGGGAGGCGTCCTTGCCTACGGAGGCCCACACACAAATTTTATCGCAATTACAGAAAGTGAACTAGAAAGAGAGAGAGAAAATGGTTTATTTGTTTCACAGCCAAGTTGCGGCTTGAATTCATGAAAGCCGAAATATTAGGCTCGTTGACTGATTGTGTAACGCTACCTCATTACTCACAAGAACATTGTAACATAAACAATACAAATAAGACGTGTAGCATGAATATCATAATGAATTGATATCGCATTAATTACCATTTTTGAAAGGCTGGAATTTTTATTTTTGACTTCTGTTTGTCATTTTAGATAAATTTTGTATAGATTTCCTCGTAGCACGGTCAGTATGTTATGAAAATTTTACCCTTCCACGATATCGGGAAGGTAATTAAAAGAATTTGCTCCTCAAACGTGCTTCCGGGAGCACTTTTACCCCATAGTTAAACATCGAATTGACAGTGACCCCAAGGGTCGCTTCGGGGAGACAACTTGCAGAGGTGACTTGTCACCTGTTTTGTCTCACCCTCCATTTCATATGGGAAGTGCAATAAACAAATTAATAAACAAAGAAACAAAAAGGGGCTTACCTGAAGCGACAACGTACAGATCGTTGTCCAGCTCGGCCAGGGCATGGCGAACTCCCTCCGCGTGTTTGGGAAGACTGGGGAGCGAGTCCCACGAACTCAGCCTCGGATCGTACAGGTCAATCTCAGGAACGAACACGCCGTCGTTTGAGCCCCCGAAGATCACGATCGCGTCCCTGGAGATCCCGTTTTCTTGCCGTTTCTCCATCTTTTGTTTCGCGTCGTAGATTATTTGATAACATTCGGGCGGTGATTTAGAGACGATCTGCTCCTTTTCTACAACAGTCTCGAAGAACCCCCTCTTCATCTGAGGAAGGTTGATGTTCTCCAAGAAGTCTTTTAAGAACTTCTTTCTGCTCTCCGTTTCGAACTTGATCCATGTCATGACAGATTCGTACAGACATTCCGGTGAAAACAACTGCCGGTCGCTTCTTATCAAGTCCAAAAGGGTCTCCTTATTCAGAAATCTGTACTCTTTACTTTGAGAGACGAAATACAAGTTTTCAACCATGTAGTCGAAAGCTTTTACCCTCAGATCTTCGCATGCAAACTTCATGGCGAACTGAAGAATCCCGACAGCATTTTCGGGTTCTAGCTGGTTAGACATGAACTCACAACAAGCTTCTTGTACGACCGGGTACTGTAGGATCAAACCTGCTTCAAACATCGTCTGTGCGTTGTACCTGTTTATGACGAGTTTACCTGTGTACGCGTACTCTATCATCTTCATCAGCACACCTGACGACAGGTCACCGATAACGATCTCTGATTGGTCGGATTCCTGGTACCCGCCGTCCAATAGGCAGT